>NW_024868514.1:31913-76448 GCF_013358625.1 Macadamia integrifolia | reverse complement strand
ACTCCAGTTCCTTCGGAAATGGTAAGATCTTTGGCGCAAGAAGAAGGGGTTGATGATTTCTCGTTCTCTTCTATATTTTTTCCCTCTTCAAGTTACTGTTGTAAGCCACTGTTATTGCGGTCCTTCATCTTTCAACTGAGAAGAAGAGATTGAGAGAATAGATTGGCTTTTCTAGAATGACATAGATCGTTCTTTATTTATAAAGAGGATAGAAATTACAGATATGGTATGTTAGGTAAGATTGAGTCACAAGTCTTATCCTAACATACAATGAACCTAGACGGTCTAGTTGTCTAGTCCATGTCCATCTTTAACACTCACCCTCAAATTGGTGCATAGATATCCCTCATGTCCAACTTAAAAGCAACAAGATGGAATGACTTAGAAGTTAATTCCTTTGTGAATACATCAGCTAACCGGTTCTCTAAAGTGACAAATGGGATGCAGATTGAGACTTGTTCAAATTTCTCCTTGATGAAGTGTCTGTCGATCTCAATATGCTTGGTCTTGTCATGTGGGATTAGTTATGGGCTATACTGATTGCTGCCTTATTATCACAGTAGAGCCTCATAGGTTTTCCAAATGTTACCTCCAAATCTCCTAGTAACAAAAGAAGCCAGATAAGCTCACACACACCTTGTGTCGTAGCTTGGTACTCTGCTTGTGCATTGGATCTGGATACCACTAATTGCTTTTTGCTTCGCCAAGTAACTAGACTTTTTCTGAGGAATGTACAATATCCTGAAGTAGAGCCCCAATCATCAATGGAACTGGCCCAATCAGCATCGGTAAAGCATTCCAACTTAAGATTGCTATTGTTGGAGGATAAAATACTCTTACCTCGTCATTTGGTATACAGCCTCAAGGTGATTAGTTTGAGGATCATGCAAGAAACGGCTCACAACACCAACATCATAAGAAATATTTGGCCGGGTATGGGATAGGTATATCAATCTGCCTACAAGTCGTTGATATCTCTCCTTGTCTACTGATCCACCTCCTTTGCAGCTGAGTTGATGATCAACCTCAATAGGAGAGTTGCAGGTTTTACAGCTGAGCATCTTTGACTTTTCCTTCCAGCTTTGATTCTGTTTTTTGCTTATTCTGCCTGCAAGAAGTAACTTACTAATTTGAGCAATGCAGCTCATGTATAGATATCATCTTCTGGTATATTGTTCCTCTATGATAGCACTTCTAGTGTCTTTAATCTGGTGTTCATGTATGGAAATGCTTAGGATATGCACAAAATACATTTTTGAAGCACCCTCAAAATAAGTAATATATAAAATATATCATGTATGAAAAAGATAACAAAGTACGAAAAGACTAATACCAAAAAATTTTACATATCATATCAGTACCGTATCATATTGGTACCTTAAAAAAATGATACGTATCGGAGGATACAGAAGGATACTTAAAATCTTGCTCCTAGGTTCTCTAAGATATCCTAATTTCCCCATCATCATATTTATCGTTTTAGAGTTTTTTAGTAATCAAAGTTTCTGCTGTGCTTTGGTTCACTGCGTCTGTTTTCTTTAGGTTTCTTATTGTTATTCGTTTCTGCCTACCATACCTTGTCACATAGTCTCCTTGTTAAGAGTTTCTTTTTTAGTAATTACAACAAGATCTGTGCAATACATTTTGGAAATAAATGAGCTATTTATCTAAATTAAGAAACATGATCTGATTCAGTTTTTGGATATTAGTCCTAAATAAACCATCTTTTCTCCTCTTACTGAGAAGCACTGACCTCAATTGGTGGCTGTGCATAACCTGATGGGATGATCATAGGCTTCCCCAGTCAACTTGATTACCAATTTCAGAAAAAATCTATCAACTAGCTTGATCCTTTTTACTCCACCAATGGTTAGTTTGTATCCTGTTTAGTACTTCACTATAGACTGTCAGATCAGGTCTATTTCTGTTTGATCTGGAAAATATTCTGTTATTGGTTGTTGTGTCCCAACCCCTTGTATGTGCATGGTTTTGAAGATGCTACTGAAACTGCAGAAACAAATTTTGTTGAAGCATCACATTGCACAGCATTTATGCATGTGTGCACTGATCATTAAACAGGGGATAGAGAGTGCATTAGTGATTAGGCACCCTACATTCTGATTAAGATAGCCCTGCAAGGATTTTGAAGTCAATTAGGAAAGTGGGATGCTTTGACAGCCATATGTTACTGAGGAACCTTCAGCAGCTGATCATTCAATATATTGAAGGGGTTACTTGCATCACAACTTCATCACTTCACTGACCAGACACGGAACTTTTCAAACCTGATCATCCATCCACTTCACTGAGTACTTTATTGCTTGGGTTTAGGGAACAGCTGCTATTTTAATTGTATTATGGTGATGAGATCTGTGCTGTAAGTTTTAATATCTTATGTCCAAACCAAAGGAGACTATTATCAATTGGGATGGTCTGGTTGGATGAGATGGGCCAGAATTCAGAATTCAGAATTCATGATTCTGTGCTGGAGGAACTCTGAAGCTGTCATAATGTTCAAGCCTTCTTGAGTTGTAGTTGCACCATTCATATATTTAAGTCCTAACATCTCACTTGCTCCTTAATATCACGCGGTTGAAGGAATCAGCATCTAACTGACTCATGGAGGTAAACACCCATAGGTTTGACTTTGTGTTGGTTAGCATCCACTTGCTTATTAAATGTGTCCCAATAGAAGTCTTGCTTATGCATAAACGAACTTGAAATCATGCTTCTTAATGATGCCTTGTTAGTTTCAAAATTCATGGCTCTCGTAATTAATAAATTTTAATCTCTACTTTATTTTGTATTTTTCAGCTCCAAAACCTCATAGGCCGGTTCACGCATCACAAAGAGCTTAGGTTGGTCCTATGATTTATTAATTGTTACATTCAAGCTTATGTTATTTTATCTGATTCTCTTTATTTATTTATTTTTTCATTATTACTGATTAATTATGAACCTAATTTATTCTTTCCAGACCGATGCAACTCATAGATGTACATTTATATACACTCTCTCAATCAATCAAGGGGGGGTGTCCATCTTAATTTCTATTTTTGTTAATCTTTAAAAATAGTTGAACTGATCTTACTGCTCTAGCATCTACTAAGACTTGTCTGCGGCATAAGAGATGTTGTAGGAGCTTTGAAATAATATGATCTACTTGCATACATCTGCTCTACATATGTTGATATGAAGATTATTGGCAATAACTGACTTTACATATGATTACTAATTAAGAATACATCTATGATCTATATGACCAATTACTTACATGATACAGTTTTAGATGGACCTCTGCAACCAAAAATACGCATGAGTGGATAGTTGTAGGGATGCTCAAATCTATGTATGTTGCAGAATGCTATCCCAACCGCAAAAGCCGATAGGATTGATGATCAAGTTCCAACAGCACAAGGCTTTTTTTTTTTTTTTGGGGGGGGGGGGGCTTCTTTTACAATCTTCTATCACCTGGTCATTCCATCCATATGCCAAAATGTGGATTTCTTGAAGCCCTAAAGGTCACTAGGCATACTGGAAGATAGTGGCTAATGGTTAAATCTGTTAATTGGAAGATGAGGAATTCCTGGAATAGGAAATGTGTAAAAATTTATTTTTTGGGTTTCAAGTAAACTTCTTTTCTTTCCTCAGACGTTTACTTACTCAAGATCTCCCAAGTGCAAAGGCCTTTACTTGTTCACACACACTCTTTGTTGAAGAGAAAGCAACTATAAACGATGGGTGAGAGTTGGACCCAAACTAGGAAAGGAAGGAGGATAAGAGAGCATCAAAATTAGTAGAGCTAATCCCAGCCAACCTTTGGGCCATTGGAATGCTCTTACGATATGGGACTAAAAAGAGTAGAAATGTTTGTTGCCTCCTTCAATTTAAGAATTTGTCTCACAGTGAATAGCTTTGTAGGGGGAAGATGGAGAAAAGACCATAAAATATGCCTGCGCCATGAACAAAACATTATAAGAGTATTTGATGAAGGCCCAAGGCCCACAACCAAATTATAGGTTATTTTCCAATTATTACTATCCCAGTCTATATTTTATTAAGATTAGTGAAGCTTATATTTTTTAGTACCATATTGTAGTGGATTATTCATGGTTGTTGGAAACATGCAGCTATGAAGTAGAAATGAAAAACTGAAATGATGCAGAAAACTTAAAACAAATAATCACACCACACATAAAAGATATATGTCGTTCGGTAAAATTGCCTATGTCTACTTATATTTATGAAGAATATGGTTACAGTCGCTTGTCCTCATGCCGCTCTCAGCTCACAAAGATTGAACCATCATTATAAATCTATAGCGAAGCCTAAATAAACACTCGATACCAAAATACCCATGTAGACCTAATAGCCTCGAACATTTCGGGCCCTACAGCCTCTTAACGGTCATTCAGAATTAATACACAAATTTAAGTGATGGAATACAAGGCATCGTACCCACAGCACATGATGCATAACAGTGAGTAAGAATGGGACTGGGGAATTCCAATAATTGCCATTGTCGTTGGGCACATCTTGTGCTCTATCAAAAATGCTGTTGAGATTCTATTCTTCTACACTTTGTCCTGAGCATATACCTTGTATGCCAATGAAGACTCTTTTTAGTTAAATGTGTCGGTACAAGAACAGGAGAAAGGGGTTCAGTAATGTGTCGGTACCTTCTTCTGTTCTTTTGATAGTGCCATTAGATATTAAATTTAACCATTTTGAAACATGAACCCTTTTGGTCTGGATTCTTGTTCTGTTTGACTCTTTTAACTATGAGTAGCAATACAACTAAAAATAAAACCTGATTGGATGTAAATTTAAGAGTTGCATTTCTTGGATAATACTTCTGATTTGGGTGGATAAATTGATTGATAATTTGTCTATTGCACTACATTTAGCCAGGTACCCATGTGGACATGGAATTCTTATGCCCTTACCTCCCCACCCAGCTTGTATGGTAACTAAAGCAGGATCAACTGAAAGTTGCTCCTGGTTTTCGTTTCTGCTGGAGTTAGGTTAGATGGTACAGATTTAAGGAACTAATGAGGATTAGGCAGGCCCCAGGAGTTATTTTCAGTAAGCTATTCAGCTTACAATATTATAGTTGCATGGTATGTTGTTTTCCTTTTTCCTGGAAAAAGAATTTATTTAGAGGGAAAGAAAAAGAAAAGACAGAGAGCCAGGCTACAGAAGATCGGCAAACAGCCCCAACAAACACAACTGAGAAGAAAAAACAGAAAAATACATGCTGTTCTATTCTTTTAAAGGGTGACAGTTCACCTTCAAGTTTCTAGTTGAAACCCCTTCAAAAGAGCTGTTAATCTGGCACCAAAGAGCTAACATTTCCCAATTATCAGAGATAGATTGATCTTCAAAAGTATGAGCATTCTGTGCTTCATCAAGGAGTTCTTCTGATTATATGCAGCAGAAATTTCAGCAAATATTTTTCATTTCTCCTGTAATTGGACCCATTACTCCAGAAAGCTTCATGAAACACATCCAGATTTCATTAGAGAAAGAACAATGAATAAGAAGATAAACTGTATCCTGTGTGTGTTTTGGACATAAACACCATCCACTTACTATGGGGAACTCCTTTGATTGAAGAAATTAAATATGGATCTTAGCTGCTGTCCAGGAAAAGAAAGGAATTGTCAGCTTAGCTTTCCAATTACTTCTATGAGGAAATTTTGAACACTGAAAGGGAGAAGAGAATCAGAGAAGGATTTTGTAGAGAAGATATCCTTCGATGTAATTTCCAAATTCTTCTGTCATGAGAATTGAATTGATGTGGTAGAAGAGGTTAATAGATGTCATTAACAGGCTTGTTATGTGGTTTTTCCTTGAAATTATTTTTATTATTGTAGTCATCTATTGAATATCAAAAGATTATCCAGTTTCTATTCATCGTTTTAGCTGTTTCTAGTTGCCTAAAATCAATTACCAAATTATGCACGATTATCTTCTAACTGATAGTGGTTAATTGGTTTCAAATTTGGATGGGTCTTAGTGCAGTTTATTATTGATGAACAGTAAGTTTGTCACCAAATTTTTGTTTTCCCTATCCATACTTTTGAGTTGCTGTTATTCGATAATGTGATTAAGCAAGTAAAATTGATTAGCTTATTTGACCTCAAAGGGGTTTTTGTGGTTTTAATCCGTCTTCACTTTCAGTTCTTGATGTTGGTCCATGACAAAAATGGGAAATATTACATGGATACATATTCCTATGCAGATCCATATTATAAGCCTGCCTTTATGTAGAACACTTCATTCTGTTCTTAAGCTGTCAGAGGGGATGGGTACTAAGAAGTAAAAATACATCAGTTTTGTTAGGCTCACTTATTTGACCTTAAAGGAGTTTTTGTGGTTTTGCTCGGTCGTACTTTCAGTTCTTGATGTTGGTCTGTAACAAAAATGGGAAATATCACATGGATGCATATTCCTATGCAGATCCATATTATAAGTCTGCCTTTATGTAGAACATGTTATTCTATTCTTCTTAGCTGTCAGAGGGGATGGGTACTAGAAGTCAACATACATCAGTTTTGCTAGCTCCTGGAGTTCTACCAATGGAAGGATGGAAGTTAGTCTTTCACTCTTTCCTATGTTCAAGAGCAAACAAGAAATGAGGACCTGGGAAGTTTATAGTAGTTTGAAGCTTTGTGTGTAAATACTATTTTGACGTATAGGTCAAACTGGCAAGCCAAAGTCTAAAATACACTGTCAGCATTTTATACTTGGAGGATTGGAATTTCATCATTCTGTGAATTATAGTACTTCTCTCTCAAAACCCTTGGTTGTTCTGTCTTCGCATTCTGCCCTTTGGTATTAAAAAAGAGCACATAGGGTTACATGCATGGTGGTTTTCCAGATTGATCTTTTTGTTCTTGTTGCTTTTCCATTTCCTATATTGCCTTCGTCATTCGTTTGTGTCTCTGGTTATGTTTTATATTAGTGTTCCTTTTGGACTGCAAATGGGTTAGCATAGGATCAGGGTACGCAGAATGGATGTCTCAAAGAGTGATGCAACAGAGCTCGATGGAGACTATTACCATGAACACAAAGATTTTAGTTGGAAGATATGATGGCTAAGATTGTGGAAGAGATGGTGATAGGCTGGTGAGGTTTGATGGAAAGATAGTAACTTTTGTGAAGGTAAGTTTAGGTTCTTACTCATACCCGAAAAGAAATGTTTGATTTCACATAATTTGGTTGAGCTAAAATGGGTAGGAACCCCAAAACAGATGCAACAAAACCAGTTTCCCATTTTGCCAATAATGAAAACATATTAGTATTACCTGCCTGATGAGTAGAGTACACTGTGATGTCACCTATCAGTTAATTTACTTCTAAGGAACTCTGGCCAGATAGCCTGCGGGTTAATCTCTCTGTAGCCTTCCCGAAGGGGACCTTTCTTATCTTTTAATCACTTCGTCTGAGACTTCATTCCTGCTCTCGATCCTTATGGCTTGGCTTGGTTTCTTCTGGTCTTGAGGCCGTAAACAGATTCAACCACCTGCACCACAAGAAGCATTATTACTCCATAAAACAGAACCATGCAGATTAGTGTACCTAAGGCAGTTTACAATTAGTCATTTTGTACAACTTATTTGATGACTAGTAGATGACTGCACATTCCATAGACTTAACACAAACAAATGATTAAAACTTTAATGCCCTCTCGAAACAGAAGTAGGTGGTATTAGTATTATTCTTTCTTCTCTGCTCTTTAGACTTATATCAGTTGGTCATCATTCTTTGTTGTCCTAGAAATTCTGGTTATACTTTTTCTGTTTCAGTTGGCTGTCCAATGTTGTAGCTGAAGTCCGGAGGTCTCCCTAGAACTCAACGACAGAGGGCCATAGAGTTATCAGCCTATAGAACTGATACTGTTTAGGTCCTCTGGGTGTTTCTTTCAGTAACTTGGATGGCATTGACTAGGATCTATACTGATGTCACATCATACATTCTATCTTGTATGATTCAAAACTCGTAAAATTCTTTCCTACTGAATGATTTGGACATTTCTACCCATTTGAGCTATAGATTTCTTTACTTGCAAGAAGGCAAATGAGAGCAATTCTTATTGAGTAAGAGTGTAAGACAATACAAATGGAGGGTGACATATGAATGGTGGTAGTGGCATATGTGATGTCTATGTCCAACAAACTGTAAAATCATATTGGCATGTTCAGAAGATTAGTTAAGGTATAAAAAGTGTTGTTAGGGATGTAAAAATGACCGCAATTGAAACTTTCATAACCCAATAGTGTTTGATTGAGCTTCCACATTTTCTTGTTCCTCCAGTGATAAATTATCTCTCAGCTTCTGTTGTAGCAAGACAAAAGTGTTTCTTTGTGATGTAATTAAAAGAACCCATTTTCTTTAAAAGTCCATCTGTCCATGGAACACCCAAGAACGAGAATCACAAGTTTCCTTATCTAATGTTTTAGAAATTCTGTAATAAGAATCTGGACCAAAATTTACCCTCCATCGATGGAGTATGTGGCTAGTTCTTTACCAGGTAAAGGTCCAACAAGAAATAAATCAAGAACCTGTCTTCCGGAAATAATAAATAAATCAAGAACATACAATTAACAAACTTGCTGGATTCTGAGATGGGTTTGAGTGACCAAGTAGTGGGTGGGACAATCCTTTCTTGAAAACAATTGATTCCAAGTGTGAAAAGTTGCACCAACCACATTATGCCACTTGTGGTTTTGATTTTTTTCTTTTTTCAAAAGTTGATGCATTTCTAGCTGCGACTTGGAGAGAGGAAAAAGAAAACACAGCAAGTTGTCTTCTTCTACATTATAAATTTATCATAATAATATGGACAATACCAATAAGGGAGGAACTTCAGTATGATGAATCCCTTTCACAACATGTTCAACCACCAACTAAATGAGATGCAAACGAGAGAGAAATGAAATTGGAGAAGATCCTTCAACCAAAGTTTTACTATTCGGTATCGATGGCTGTATCACCACGATGATACCCATATTGATACAAATCGATGGTATTGAGTCGGAGGATCAGACTATTTTACCTCAAAAATTCAGACACCATCAGTGTTTAGATAATATTGATGCCATCGATCCATGTCAATCTCTCTCTCGATACCACGCTAGAAATAAGTTTTAGGAAAATAGTTTTCTTTTTAATGATCCTTGAGTCTCTCTCTCTCTCTCCTCCCATAATAATGGGGTAGATATGTCATTTCTTTGGTGGAGTAGAGAGAGAGACTCATGGAAACACTAGCATATGCTACACTCTTAAACAAAGATCAATTTCCCATAAATTTATTAGGACAAGTAGCATTTATGAAGCTCTTATAAAACCCTAAATTTAATGAAAAGACCAACAACAAAGATGTATAATGATAATGATTTTATAATTCTCGTTATTTCTGGATAATCATGTCTCACACATGCCTTTCTCATGTCCAAGGCCTATATACAAATATAACATTACCTTATTATCTATCTTGTAATGAGAACAAACATCCATACTCCCAATTCTAACATGTCAGAAAAATAGTAAATGTTGACATTGTAACCATGTCATTGATTTGATGAAACAAAAATTACTATAACAAGTTGCATTGGTTCAACAATGCGATGCGATGCTCGCAAGACTTTGGATTTTCTTTGTTATTGTAATTATCTTTGGGGTAGAAGAACATTCCTTGGTCACGCAGCCCTTGTGCCTAAACATTTGGGGGGGAGGGGGAATGACACCCCCACCTTCCTAAAATACAAAATCTCACCCTTTGTTAATTCTCATGTGCACCCTCATGTATAGGGAGCATTCTTTTACCCATTTTAGATCAGTCTTTTGAGATTCCTTTGGCATTTATTTAGAGACTTTGGGGAGCCTTTATGACAAATTTTTGCACTTCAACGAGAAAATCTTTACTGCGTCTTAAGAGGCCAAAATTGTGGACTTTTATTTGTATACTTACCTTATAGAGGTAATCTTTAGCTTCAATTTGCATATTTGACTATTAAATCTTTATTCTTCAATTCTCTTATTGGAAGAGTGTTGTAAGGATTTTTAGTGGTGAGCCAAGGAAAACACTAGGTTTGAATGTGAGTCCAAACACTTGAGTTATTGTCAAGCATAAGGAAAAATAATTGTGAATGATCAATATGTCATTGTATAATTGATCAGTTTAGTAGAAAGTCTAAGTGTGGTATATCTCAGTGGTAGATGTAAGCTAAGTTGTCAAACCACTCTAAATTCATTGTCTCTTTCCCACCTTCTCAAATTATACTTCACCACTATTTTTTACAGTCTCTTGTGTTTCATTCATTAGTTTGGTAGATAAATTTTAATAGGCATTTATTGTTGTGACGGATGCTTTAATTTTTTTTTTTTTGGGTGGGGGGGGGGAGTTGGAGGTGGTTTTCACCCTCAAGAGCATTTGACATTTCGTGGGGGAGGTGGTGGAGTGAGAGAGAAGAAGAAGGAGTTGCAGGGGTGTAGGACTGAAGGCGAAGGCGAGGAATGGGATCCCCCAATCTTTTCTCTGAGTATATTGGTATATGTCTTGGTCATTTTATTCCTAATGTGTGCCTAGTGAGAGACCCTTCTCTCCACCATTCAGACAAGGGCAAGGATGCAACAGCCACAATCTTCTTAAAGAACACAAAATTCTCCAATTTCACAAATTGGCTACAAACCTAAGTACAAGAATACAAAACCAAGAATCATCATCATCATATATATATATATATATATAGAGAGAGAGAGAGAGAGAGAGAGAGATGACAAAAAATATATGTATTTATAAATGTGTATATTTATAGATATTGGTTTTAGCTCTGTGTCCAAGCTCCTTTTCACTTGGCTTCTACAGCTTCAACTGAAGCTGAAGCGTTTGAATTGTTCTCTGGTTGTGGAGGAAGAGGAGGCTGCAGCTGCGAATTGCGGTGCAGCCTACAACGAAAAGATCCGGCATGTTTCGTCGGAGCACAACAGCAAGTTTTTCCACCGGAAAGACTTGATAGAGAGTCAACTGATGCAGATCTCCTCATCAAACAGCCTTGTAATGGATGAGGAATGTGTTTGAATGCCTGGCCATGTTCTAAGGATGTTTGATAGTTTTTGTAAACATGGCCTTGGCTTTCAATTACAGCATACCCTTGAGAGCTCATCTTTGTCCCTTCAAACCCAACAAAATAAAAAGGTAAGATCACAATGAAAATAAATTTAAAAAAAAAAAAAAAAAAAAGTTTGATCAAGTTCTAAGATGATATCAATCCATGGATCATTAATAATAAAAATAACCCCCCCAAAAAAAGGGGAATAAAAAAAATCAAAAAAACCAAAAAAATAAAAAAAAAAAAAAATTTCAACATATCCATGGAGGGTACCTCAAATTTTGGGAGGTGAAGGTTGATCGGAGAGGATAGCGGAGAAGTAATTATAGACAGATTTGAGATAACAAACTAGCAAACTGCTCAATTGAAGAAAAAAGGTCTCTATTTATAGAAGGGGGATGGGTGTGGAGGTTGACGGTCATTAACGGTTACTGTTAACAAACTAGTCTCCTCCACTCACCACCATCAACATCAAGAGTCTCCGTCAACTAACCCTGTCTATTGCCACATTCTCATGCTTCAACCCTTCAACCAATATTATAAGTGGTTGGGTCCTATAAATTGAGTGTTGAAGATTTGAATTATTCTTTTCCTCAATTATTTAACCGTTTGGTGTATGAGAAAAGGTGGAAGAGTAAAGGTTTTGATTAATTTTGGAAGATTAGTGGTAGGACCCTAAATTCAATTATTTTGATTTAATCATGATTTTAGGTATCAATATCGGATCTTCGTATCAGGCAAGCGATCCATATCAGTATTAGTATTGTTAGTCACTGATCTTGATACTGTGCCAATACCAAAAAACCAAGTAAACCCATTTGATACGGATTGATTTGTGCCGACCCATATAGATATTGTAACAGTTTAGAAATTCACCGATACCCGATCTGATACCTTGCTCTAAAACCATAAATCTAATAATTAATAGAGCATGTTATAGTCATAAACCAAGGAAGCATAGTTTGGCATATAATAAATTCTTGATTATTATAGGGCGGTGCAGACTTTAGAAGGTAGGTTTTTTTATCATTGATGTGCACGGTTCTTCTACGTGACTACGTGGTAGTCGTGGAGTGCAGTTCTTAGAAATGGAAATTGAAAATTTATAAAAATGGCTTTGATAGGGCTAATTTCCTAACCCTAGCTTTTGCTTGAAAACAAAGCTAACATTTCCTAGAATAAATCAAGATTTTTCTATAAGGGTCATTGGTTTTGATGAGGTCAACCTTAGATGGGGACTATTTTTTAATTGTTGATTTTTTTTTTTTTTTTAAAGAGATTAATGTATGTACATGATTCAATCTGAGGTGATACCCCATGATTGTTGGATTTGGATCCACGGCATCTAACGATTGGGAGGATCTGAGCACACAATCTAAATACATTGATGTGCATTCCTAAGTTGTACCAGCTGTTGGATGTTGCGCTAGGCATCCCAACAGCCAGAGATGACCTGAGACTGAGTCCTTGATTGTATTCTTAGGTCATTATTACATTTCAATCCTCTATTGATGGAGGTGGACTTCTCTTCCTTGGTGATCATGAGGTGAAGATGTTTGAGCCTGATTTTAGGATCGAAGCCACCATGATTTTTGTATAAAATAATAATAATAAAAAAAATAAGTTCCAAGATCGTAGGGTAAAATCGGCCTGATACCCAATCCAATGCTGTGCACTAAAACTATATAAGCAAGACCTTGCTTCCTTAAAAAATGAGACATTTCCTCAGACACAATAGATGAGAAGATCCATTTGAACAAAATTTCTGATTCCTCCACTTTGTTCTCTGAGATGGCCATTGATCCAGAAAATATTTTCAACATCTTTCAATTTCACTCAATTAAGTAGCCTGCGGTAGATATTGATATACATGTAAATGTGAACAAGGACCTATAGGGCTATTTGTCCACAAAATTTTGGCTTCAATTAATTAATCTATCACATGGAAATTGTTGTCATTTTAGTGTGAACATATATAAAAAAGTTCCTATCAGGGCATGTAAGATGGATACAGATCATCTAGAAGGTCCCCCCCTTCACGATGAGTATCTGACGATTGGGAGCGACACCTCAGGGCACTCCCAGCCATTGGATGTTCACTAGGGGGCGAGTTGTAGAGGATCTGAGTCTGTGTATGATTTGGCTTTCTCAGATTTTATTTATTTATTTATTTTGCTAAGGAACCCTTTGTTCCTAAAAAATCCCCATTACACACAACCACACATAACCCGTGTAACAAATCAATCATGGAAAGATCAGTGGAGGTACACCTAGGGTGTTACTCCCTAAGATTATTATGTAGTCAAACTTCCCATCCCTGTTCTTCACCAAACACAATCTATATCTTGGACAACCAGTTTGGGATTAACGTCAAGGTTGGAAGGTTCGGGTTGAGCAACAAGTCATATATGTTCATCTAAACCTGACACAATTTTATCTCCATCGTCCAAAAGGAATAAAGCATAATCTTGTTGCTCAATTATATTGACTGTAGTGAGAAGTAGCCTATGTGTGCGGTGTGCCTTCCAGATATCGATTTAAATAGTGGAGACATGGTTTTGAGGAATCAGAATCAAAACTGGAACCAAAATTGGATCTCCGATTCTAATCGAATTAGATTGGAATCAGCCTATTTTGGTTTTGATTATGGTTAATTCGTTCTTGATTTCTAGGTTTCAGACCTTTTCCATTTGCACCAGAATCAGAATCCATGGAAACCGATTTTACTTATTAAAACACGAGTGGAATCAGGTTGTGAAAATATGTTCATTCCTCAACTTCACTTCCCCATATGTCTAGGCGTACGCAATACTATCAGATGGTATTCTTTCTCCCTTCAACCATATAACTCACCATGTCTCGTTTTTCCTTTATATTTTCAACCATTATTATTGAGCTAACTTTCCTAAGCACCCCAAACATTTTCAAACCCCTATAATGACACTATCAGGTGTTTGATCAGTTTGAATTTAACCATAGCTAGATGCTGAAACTGAAGAGAAAGGCTTCTTTCAATCTTGTGCATTAGAGCTTGAATCTTGAAGGTGCTACTTCTAGGGGTTGTGTGATATAACTCCAAACTTGTGTAAATATACATCCGCAACTTGGTAGTTTTGTATATTGCATCTTCAAGGCTATTTCCAAAACTAGGGGTTTTTTATTGTTTTTTTCTTTTTAATATTATTTAAGAAGAAGAATTGTCTTTTAATATATGACGGTCCTTGTTTTTATCTCAAAATGTTGTATTTTCATTATTTGATTATATTGAAATTATTTCTCAATATAGATTTCATGCTTTTTGTCTTTATATCGAGAAATATTCCATACTAATAATCGTTGTGTATTCTCTTTGTTGTTTGGTTGTTTTTACTTACATATTGATCCAAATATTATTCAAGGTTTGAGGTATTCGTATTGAATCGGTCATATCAGTCGTATCGTATTGGCGTAAGCTGAGAGTTGGAGACCCATCCAAGATTAAATGTCCATTTCGAAACAGAGTACAATCATTAAAAAAGATTTCTATTTTTTAATAAAATGCAAAGGTAAAAGTGATCACTCTGACACCCACCCGTGGGTTGTCCAGATGGTTAGGGCGAACTGGGGATTGTGTGGATTAGGCGCACGGTCTCAGCTTTGACTCCCCATTTGTGCATCTGCTATTTAAGTTGGCTCAGATACCTTGGTTAGCAAAAAAAAAAAAGGTGTGATCACTCTTATTGATACGGGCCAAACTAAGATCATTATATACCAATACCGAATAATGATAACTAAATCCTTGGTCCTAATCAACCAAAAAAAAGAGTCCGACTGTGTTTTCCTGTACTAATAACTAATGGAAATTCATTCATTGTGGGGTTTGAGCATGAGAGGTATTTTGGGAAGGTACTAAAATTCATTCATTATAGGGATTTTTATGAACCCTAGGATGAAGGATGGACTGTACTACGAGCGTTTAGGAAAACTTTTTTCTTATGACAGCATGCAATATTCTCTATGGAGATTTTTTTGGAAAATACTATAACAGGTATTTGTGAACCTAAAGGAGATTTTTATTTACAAGCCCAAGTAATAGGAAAGTTACTACAGTCCTGGTAGCAGCAATTTTTCCTAGGTTCAGTGAGCATCGGGTGACTGGGAATCTCTTAGAACGAGTGTTCAAATGCTCTCAGCCGTCCGATGCTCACCGCACCATTTCATTCATTGCCGAGGATGCAAACTCCTAGATGTCCCATTCCCCTATTTGATATGGCCCGGTGAGCCAAGCACTTTCCAAAATATATAATGGATCTTCAGATAGACATGGACCAAGAAAGACATCGTTGTAAAATCAAAATTTTCATCTATCCGAAGACTTCTTCAGTTCAGTCACAGTAAAGTAAGCAGAAGGAAACGACTTCCTCTGCGAATGCACTTGGAGGCCCAGAAAAGCAGGAATTAAGAATCTATAGAACGTCCCAATTGGTCAATCCACTACAATCCAACTACACACAAGAGCCTCAAGAAAATCATCAAGTGCCTTAAGAGAAGACCCCTTCTGATCTCCATCTTCCCTCACTGAGTCCCTTATCTTCTTTGCAATCTCCATAGCTTTCCTCTTCATCTCTTCCCCTTTTCCTTCCTTACTCATCACCATTTTAACAACCCTTTCCACTTCTTCCTTTCCAACCCAACTCTCAACTCCTCTAGTCAGCTCCACACACACACCCATCTCCTCTTCCATCATCTTCGAATTATAAGCTTGTTCCCCTGCTATTGGCCACCCTATAATGGGTACCCCTTGGCTTAAGCTCTCCAACACCGAATTCCATCCACAGTGACTCAGAAAACCTCCTGTCGATCCATGTGAAAGAATCTCCAACTGAGGTGCCCATCTGTGCACCACCATTCCTTGCTTTCTCTTCCTCACTCGCTCTTCGAACCCTTTTGGCAACCACTCTGCTCTAAACTCAGCATTAATGTCGAACCCATTTGGAGGTCTCACGACCCAGATGAACGGCTTCCCACTAAGCTCCAAACCCAATGCAAGTTCCATCATTTGGGTAGAGCTGATTGTGTTCTGAGACCCAAATGCAATGTACAAAACCGAATTTGGTGGGTGAGAATTCAACCAATTGATGCAGTTTTCCATGGCGATTCCGGGTTCCTTTCCTGAGCGTGAGAAGGACACATTCAAAGGGGACGACGATGAAGAAGAAGAAGAAGAACGATTGAGCAGTGATAGAGGAAGGAGAGGCCCAACAGTCCAAACAGGAAGTCCAGTGTTCTTTCTCAATAGATCAAGCCCCATAGGTTCAATCTCTTCTATTGTGTTACAGAGCATCCCATCAGTGCCCAAAGAGAGCGAAATCTGTTTCTGGAAAAATTTAGAAAAGAGATCAGTACCATCTGCGGCTCTCAGCATTGGATGAAGCTGTGATCGACGAAACTTACAAGTTTCAGGAAATCCCGGGACAGAGAATTCATCAGAGGTAGTGTCACGGTGAGGGAGGTGCGACCACATTGAGAAATAGGTGGCGGTTCCAAAAGCTCCGCAGGTAGTGAAAATAAAATGAGGTGTATCGAAGCTTCGGGCAACGTTTACAGCCCAACCCATGAACACATCAGAGATGATGCAGAGAGGTTGGCGGCATTCTTGTTGGATCATTTCGGAGATGAGAAGGTGGAAAGAAGGTTGGAGGGTCTGTGAGGCATGGAAGAGGGCGATGATTTGAGATAAAGGTAGAGAGTCTGTGTTTTCGGAGTTGGGTGGGAGGCCATGGTCGGAGCTGCAGAAGGGAAGCTCTGCGAAGCTAATGGTGGATGAAGGAGAAGCTGTGGATTTGAGGTGGTGGATGTTGAGAGGACTGGAGACAATGGTGATGGAGACATGTGAACGTTGCTGGATTTGCTTTGCGAGTGCTAAGAAAGGAATAATGTGGCCTTGAGCCATGAATGGGAGCATCACCATATGGGTCTTCTCTGAAGAACAGTTCATTGCTTCTTCTGGGACTTGAGTTGGGTTGAGCAGAGGTAAGTGTTTTCAAAAATTTCTGCAAAAGCCTTATAACGGGCTCTGACGGCATGGGAAAGCTCAACGTCCAACCGCCTTCCTCAACCAATGAGAGCATTTTGATAAACATTTAAAAAGCAGCTCAGTGTCAATTGGAGAGTGTCAAATTAGTATTAATGGAAATTAATCAATTTCCTACCTCCTACCCACCCCAAAAAAAACATAAAAAAATTAAAAATTAAAAATAAATTCTACTCAAATAAATAAAGGGAAATTACATTTCTAGCACTGTTAGGGTGTGAAGTCGTCCATGGAGACATTAGCGGAGTGGAATTACTACCGAAAGGGGAAGGTGGTGGGGTTGGCGGTGACAGTGACGGTGGTGATGGAGGTGGAGGTGGTAGGGGGTCTGAGTCTAATTTGGTGAAATAGAATATGTGTTCTTATAATAGTAGCATTCTCTATGGGGTAGTGCTATCAATTTCCCATAAATAAATCAGTTATATATGAGAAATAGAGAGCTGAAGTATTTCTACTTAAAATTAAGTATAATGAAACTGATTCAGATTTGCTTTTAGGTTGTACTTAAACTCAATCAATTTTGTTTCTGCATTACTAGGTGCATAATTTTTTTCCTTTAAATCTTCTATTTTCGTATTTCGTGTCTTATATCTGAAAGAAGATATATATAATTTTCAATAAGAGAACCATTTAGAAGGCGAGCCTTGGTACAATGGTAAAGTTGCTTTGTTGCAATATGATCGTAGATTCAAATTAAGGAAACAACTTGTCTGCAAAAGTGGTGGTTACTCAATGTACAATCTGCCCCTTCTCAGATCTTGGGGTGCCTCATGTGGGAAACGTGAAACTGATGATGTAGCAATTCGGTTATTTATTGTTTGAATTAACCATGAATCAATTTTAGGGTTTAATTCAATCAAATACATTTTCATGCATTGGAATGCATACCATATATGTTTATGTATAGTTAATGGTACTTATACCACTATCGTGCACTCTCCCATAGTCCTCAATTTTCAAAATTCTTTTTGCCACTTGGCAAACTATGTTTTGTATTATAGTTCGAGGTCACGACAAGTGACTTCTATCTCAGTCTAATAAGATTATTGCTTTTTAAAGGCTTTCACTGTATTTTCCAAAGCACAATTTAGTGAAAAGATACCAAAGCCATAAGCCAATGGAGCGCAAATCTAATAAAAGTTAACTGGAAAAGAAAGAATAATTATGTATACAACGATGTTATAGCAAAAGGTTTTGAAGCACGAACATGCACACAATCGTTTGATAGAGGATGAAGGCCTACAGTGCACCCCTCACCCTCATCCGATGTTGTGAGGATGATTGTGCATCATACATGATCGTGCACAAAACATTTCCCATTATGTTATTAAACATTTATTTATGATGTATAATACAATTTCTACCCCAACAATACAAAATGACTACCCACTTCATACGCTGATTACAGTCTCAGTAGTCATTATAATCAACTATGATTATACAGAGCAAACCATTTTTTTCTTTTGTCTTTTTTTTAATAGAAAACCAATTTTATTGCTTATAAATGAGATGGATTTACATTATATAAATCCCAATCACAAGAAAGGCCCATCTGAAAACTGAGAGACCCAATGAAGACCAAGAGTTATTTATTGCATGAAGGGACAACACCAGCTGAGGCCTGGAGTGAGGTATTAGATTTGTTAGGGCGATGGGAAGAGAAGCACCACTGGGCGCAGGAGGCGTGTTTCTGGATCATTAATTGCTGCAATAGCTTCAGAGCATTCACTCTCAAGTAATTGAAAGGTAATTTCGATCACTTATTCACACAGTTAGGTGATGATGTCTGTTCCACCTGCTCCTATTAAGAATGCATGCCTGCATGGAGAAATATTTATGAAACTTTATTAAAAGAATAATAATAGAAGCAAAAATGGCACATATGTCATCTTACGGCTTACCACATGCACACATGCATTGGTGGTTCAGATTCCAGACTCATTGAAAGAGTCATAAGCAAATTTAAAGATGTAAATGGATTAATTATAGCTCGGATGTGATTAGATCCAGATTTTCTTTGGTTGGATACAGTTCAAAATTGAATTCGGATTTTTAACTATTCATTTGCTTTCTTGACTTATATAATTCGAACTTTACTCTCTTCGGTGGGTATGGTTTGCTCTAAATCAATTTCTCATATTGCACACAAATAATTTTTGGGGTGGGTGGGGGTGGGGGTGGGGGTGGGGGGGGAGGGGGGGAAATGACCAGCCTGCCCCAATGAAAGGGAAATGAAAGGGAAAATGAGTCCTATATGATTTTCGTGCCCGCACAAGTACCACACTCCCCATAAAAACACTATCCCTCAATTTTTTGTTATTAGATGATATCTATTCAAATCAGATAAATTCATGTTCCTTAAAATTATCTAATTAAAATTTGGATACCTTCTTATCGAATTTGTATACTCTAAATTGACACAGAGGCAAATTGAATTCAGATTTTTACATTTCTAATCAGATGTCCTTTGTGGCGTCTCGGTCAACTAGCCTCACCCGCTGGTACTTGCCATGGGAACTTGTAAAATTGGTGAAAAATTAATAAGGTCTCCAATTCCTCATTCACCAATTCTTGTCCAATTCCTCATCTATGCACGACACGTGTCATCTTTAAATCCAAAGACTCTCCCTAATAAGGAAGACCGACATGTAATCGGATTGGGATCCATGTGTATGTAAATATTGGAAAGTAGGTGGGTGTGTGGGGATATTTTATAGAAGCATATCCTTCCGTAGCAACTCGATGTCACTTTGTAGTCGCCATCGCTGGAGGGGAGGGGGTTCGCAGCCACCGCTCTGTAAGCCCTGATGGAAGTTCTTCTTCTCCAACTCATTGAGAGTGAGTCGTGATCTGTTAGAAGTGAGTGAGTTAGGGTTTGGTTTAGTCGATTTGGAGACTACAAGTAAAGAGGGTAATTTTGGTATTTCACTATTTTTAAGGGTAAAATGGTATTTAGAAAAAAAAACTACGGATATCAGCATTTGAGGTATATTCTGTAATACAGTTTGACGACAGGGGGTTTAAACGTAATTTTGCATTAAGCAGGGGTGTTCCTATAATATTGACATTCTTTAGGGAGTGGCACTGTAAATTATCCTTTATATATTGGGAAGATTTCTTGGCAAAGAGTTGAAAGGGTTCTAGATTTGGCCAAATCCCGATGGATTGGGTAGAATCGGGTCAGATCCGATTGTTACTTGACGGAATGATTGATTGTGTTGGTCAAAAGAGGGTTTGAAAATGGGATTTGAGCAACAGCCATTGGATTTATAAGTGGACACATGTCATTCACTGGTAAAAAATTGGACAGAAATTGGTGGATGAAGAGTTGGAGACGAGCCAATGGCAATGAGGTGTGTGGACCATATGGACCTGTGGCGGATGGAATACGTGAATTGATTTTATCTCAAGATGCCTAAATTCAATCTAATCAGATTAGGTCTCAGATGATCGGTAGGAGTTAGAAAATAGAAATCAGTAAACTCATTAGTTTACTAATAACCGTTTGGACAGCAAGTCAAGAACTTTCCAAAATCCAAGTCACTCTTGGTTCCAACTTATGAAATCTCGAGAATTGTGTGTAAGGGTATCAAATTTGAACCGGAATTGAAAATCGAAATTGAAACCAAATCAAATAAACCAAATTAAATCGAATCAAATAAAATTCATTTCAGTTTCAATATCAGATTTTAGAACCAATTTGTTTCTTCATTCGGGCAAAATTTTGATTTGAGTATCCAATTTCAGAAATGAATAAGTACTTGAATTGATTTCGGATCACATGGACGCTCTACAGAACCGAAATTCAAATATAACTAAATAATCTGAAAATGGATCTACTATTCATACGATCACCTTATCATATAATGAATATTCAACACTTGTCCCATTTTCTACAATTACATGATGAAGATGTTTATATTTGACAACAAAAATGACCGATATTAAATGCCCACTTGGACCCAAGTGATTTTACAAATAGCGAATCTAATATCAAATAACGTTTGGGTTTCCTTTTTGCAATTGATTTCAACTCCGACAAGGAATAGAAGACAAACATGAGATAGAGTCAGATCAGGATTCCTAAGTTACCCTTTTCCCTTTCTATAAATAGACTGTCATTAATCACCAATCTTACCATATCATAGTTACTTGAAACTGAAGCTAATTAAGAACTGAAACCTAAAAACAAGGAAAGAAACAAAAAGCCCAACAAGAATATCGATCGAGAAGAAGAAGAAGAAGAAGAAGAAGAAGAAGAAGAAGAAGAAGAAGAAGAAGAAGAAGAAGAAGAAGAAGAAGAAGAAGAAGAAGAAAGGACAAGATTATGGCTTCCGAAGACAGTCACAAGGCTCTAGATACTCCACCGATGTGTGCTAATGGTTGCGGCTTCTATGGAGCAGCAACAACTCTTAACTTCTGCTCCAAGTGCTATCGAGATTACTGCCTCCAACAACAGCCGCAACTACGAGTTGTAATCCCTACTAAAGCTGCTGTTAATTCCTCCTCCTCCTCCTCCTCTCCTTTGGTTGTGGGATATGGGAAGAAGAACAAGTACTGCGAATGCTGTAAGAAGCGAGTGAAGCTTCTAGGGTTTAAGTGCAGGTGTGGCAGTACCTTCTGTTCGGAGCACCGGTATCCTGAGACGCACGCCTGTACTTTCGATTTCAAGGCTGTGGGTCGAGATGCCATTGCCAAGGCCAACCCTGTTATCAAGCTTGATAAAATACAGAGACTCTGAAGAGTACTTGGCTTTACTGTAATAAGATTATGGATGTGGGAATTGTTTGGGAGGAAGAAATTGAAGCTAGAATTGCAAGGTGGTTAGTAAGAGATGATTTGAGTTTTTTGTAAAAAGTTCTTTTTTTTTTTTTTTCTCTAGATTCTTTTGTTTAAGTAATTGTAATTTAAATTTCTTTTGATTAGAAAATAATTACAAACTTCTATTAATTTTCTGTACATCATAAGATTGCACGTGCAGTACTGGATAAGTTAGCAATATAATAGAAGTCATTATAAAATAAGGGGGAATTCAAATCCATTTTAATCCTAAACTTCTATAATCGTTGGATTTTGAAAATTTATAGGTGCTGCGTGCACAAAGAGAGTTGCATGATTAAGAATTAAATAGAATTAGGATCCATGTAGATGGACCACTTTGTTATTGGTGATGTGTAAAGCTTCTACAACTCTTGATATTTTAAAATGTATAAGTGTCATGTGCATAGAGAGAATTACATGATTGAGAATTAGAAAGGATCTAAATCCCTATCTAAACAACAATTTTGGATCAGCGATGTAGCTCAAAATGGGGTGCATATCATGATACAACTTGCTTCCCCCCTCCCCACCCAAAAGAAGGGGATGTGTTCTTATTTGAAAGCATTATTAGCTAGGAATGTAAAAAAATGAATTTCTCCTCCTAGGAGTTTTGTTTTGTGATTGAGTAAAGTTAATTTTCATGTGATAGTAATGAAAAAAAAAAAAAATCAATAATTAACATTTCAACATCCAATCATCCAATTCAATGATTTAAGGATTGAGTTTTTCCATAGTAATGGTAAAGACAAATCTCTCGATCATTCAGATGGTGTCCATAGGGTAAGGGGAACAATACATGGAGAATATTATCAACCATTCGTAAATAGTGGGCAAACATGAAAATTAATTGTTGTAGGCAATTAATCTATACGCTAAGCAAAATAGTTGGAGCACATTAATCATTCCGTTAAAAATATAACCACATCACGAGCATTTTTTCATGAATCATTTGAGGGATTTTGGTGATAATTTCTAAAACGTACAGATGTGGATTATTTTCGTCAAAATTGAGAAATCCTATGCATAATTCACTACCATTAACCTCCTCCACCCTCAGCAAAAAAAAAAAAAGCATTTATTTTTTAAAATAGTTGGTTATTATTATTATTATTTTTAATAATTACGTTTGGTTATGTTGGTGTGCGAAGAACTGTTGAGGAGAGAATTTAACACACTCAAAAAGAAAAATGATGTAGAGTAAGGGTGTCAAGTCGGAATTGAAACCAAAAATTGAATACCTTGAACTGAACACAACTAATTATAATATGGTTATATCCAGGATCTGAAATGAGTATTTATAACTCGATTCCATCCGAATATGGATCTATATGAAGAAACGACGGTTCTAATCAAAACCGAACCAAATAACTTGACGTAACTTTTTTCTCTTTTTAAAAACTAAACATAAAACAGTTGACATAACTTAAATAGAAATCTAATGTAATTAATCATTTAAATTACCTTATAGAGTTATAGTTATTGTCTGAGTTTAAAACCTCTTTCGTTGAAGAAGATCAACAACATAATGAATGAGCATTTGTATTTTGCCTTCTATATAACATAACGGAATTAAAAATTGAATATTATAATCAAATAAAAATCGAATACAAAACCTAAATAGAAATTGAAATCTTATCAAAATCGATTAGATTCAATATAAATACCAATTGAGAAAAGACATGTTCCAATTTTGAATCACACTGATACAGCCAAATCATACGGCTCAGTAGGGTGAGGACATGCGTCGCCCACCGGGACATGTGTCGCCCGCCAGGTAGGGAGTACGAAGACTATCACGCTCTATTACGTCGTTTGCATGAGAGGAATATTCCCCACAAGGAGGACAGAGGTATTGGAGCAGGACTGGGAGAGAGAGGAAGGTGGACCCCAGAAGGCAAGAGGAAACCCTAGGCCCAAGGAACCTTATAAGGGGGCCTGAGAAGAAGGAAGGAGGTAAGCCTTCAGACCCTCACCATTACTCCCTTACTGAAAACTGTGCGGCCGACCTTAACTTGAGCGTCGGAGGACTAACCCCGGACAAAGCTCCGGGCCTCCGTTGTCTGTGCTTCTGCAGGACCAACTCGCGAGGTTTTTTGGCAGCAACAGATTGGCGTCGTCTGTGGGAACGACAGTAATGGTGGGGAGAGCCTACAACCGCAGGAAGATAAGAGCAGCGTAAAACATGAACGTGGGGGAAGAAATTTCAGGGGGGCTTCCTCCCTCGGCTGAGATAGGAGGAGAAAGGGGCAATGACGACCGGGAAGTATCCATAAGGTACCCGCGCTCAGGCGGATATTCAGCATGCAAAGGTAGTGATCTTTTGCCCCCTCCTGAAGCTCAAGAATACGTGACGAAGGAGCAATTCGAAGCTCTCCAGGATAAGTATGACCGGATGGTCGAGGCAATGAAGGAGGTCTCCAAAGCTGTCTCTCAGAAGACCAGCGGAGCACCGCCAGGCCCCCACATCCGGCCTGAGAGGGCTCGAGACGAGGACCGGAGCAGTACGGGATCTATAAGGTCCGGTCATAACCTACGAAACCGAGCGGCGAGGGAAAGTCCCGCACCCCGAGGTAGGACGCAGCGTGCCGCCAGAGATCCACATGGGGATCCGCACCGAGAAGACAATGAGAGGCACGAGGTCTCGGGGTTGAAGCGGATGATCTTAGAACTGAAAGACGAGATCAAGAAGGTGGCATAAAATCAGACGGAAACCTGAGAGCCAGACCTCACTAATGACACGGCTCTAGCTGATGAGGTCATGAGGGGTCCGCTCCCGATCGGATTTCGCCTACCCAAGTATGACACTTATGATGGGTCAGGGGACCCCGTCGATCACCTGGAAGGCTTCAAGGTCGCCATGCAGTTCTATCGGGTCTCGAAAAACATCATGTGTCGTGCCCTGCCATTGACATTCAGAGTAGCAGCGAGGCTATGGTACAACCGTCTGCCGACGAAGTCGATCCACAGCTTCAACGATCTAGGCTACTTATTTGTGAAGGGATTCTCCAGTAGCCAACCCCTTCAGAAGACCACATTGAACTTGACCAACGTCAAGCAACATGAAGGAGAATCACTGCGAAACTACATGAAGCGCTTCCAACAAGAGAAAGTCACGATCAGAGGTCTGGACCCGAAAGAGGAGTTCACAGCCCTACTAGGAGGCGTCAAGGATAAGGAGCTGAAAAGGTCTTTGGCGAAGCATACACCAAGGAACCTGGCCGAGTTGAGAGCTCGATGCGATAAGTACATCCAGATGGAAGAAACCCTTCAAGCCGATGGAGCAGAACCAAGCCTCGTATAAGAGTAGCAAGCACACTCGCATTTTGCAATTGTTGCTCTTACGCACTTTTAAGTTGTAATTCCTCATCCTAAACTCTGGAGGATCTTATTCATGGAAAATATGAAGGCTGGTTTATGGCAATTGAGAGGGACTCTCCTGTTTGGTGACCTTAACTCTGCCGAATGAATACAGACGAAGGTCCAAACCTCGGTCGGGGTCTCGGACAAGGCCGAGCCGAACTGACCGAAGGACCTTACCTTGGACGGTACTCAGGCAAGGCCGAGCCGCATTGACCGAAGGTCTTCACGTCGATTGGGAGTTCGGCCAAAGCCGAACGGACCTGACCGAGGGTCCTCACCTCGGTTGGGAGTTTGGCCAAAGCCGAACGGACCTGACCGAAGGTCCCTCTCTCGGTTGGGTGTTTGGCCAAAGCCGAGCCAAACTGATCGAAGGTCCTTACCTCGGTCGGGGTCTCGGAAAAGGCCGTGCCGAACTGACCGAAGGTCCTTGCCTCGGATTGGGAGTTCGGCCAAAGCCGAACAGACCTGACCGAAGGTCTTCACCTCGGTTGGGAGTTGGCCAAAGCTGAACGGACCTGACCGAAGGTCTCCCCATCGATTGGGAGTTCGGCCAAAGCCAACTGACCTGACCGAAGGCCACCCTCTCGGTTGGGAGTTCGGCCAAAGCCGAACGGACCTGACCGAGGGTCCTCACCTCGGTTGGGAGTTTGGCCAAAGCCGAACTGACCTGACTGAAGGTCCCCCTCTCAGTTGGGAGTTCGGCCAAAGCCGAACGGACCTGACCGAAGGTCCTCACCTTGGTTGGGAGTTTGGCCAAAGCCAAACGGACCTGACCGAAAGTCCTCACCTCGGTTGGGAGTTCGGCCAAAGCTGAACGGACCTAACCGAAGGTACTTACCTCGGTCAGGGGCTCAGGCTAAGGTCGATCCGAACTGACCTAAGGCCCTTAACTCGGTCGGGTCTCGACAAGGCCGAGCCGAACTAACTGAAGGCCCTTACCTTGGTCGGGGTCTCGGACAAGGTCGAGCCGAACTGACCGAAGGACCTTACCTCAACGGTGCTCGGGCGAGGCCGAGCCGAACTGGCCGAATGTCCCCCTCTCGGTTGGGAGTTCGACCAAAGCCGAATGGACCTGACCGAAAATCCTCACCTCGGTTGGGAGTTCGACCAAAGCTGAACGGACCTGACCGAAGGTCCTTACCTCGGTCGGGGGCTCAGGCTAAGGTCGAGCCGAACTGACCGAAGGTCCTTACCTCGGTCGGGGTCTGGGACAAGGCCGAGCTGAACTGACCGAAGGGCCTTACATCGGACGGTGCTCAGGCAAGGTCGAGCCGAACTGATCGAAGGTCCTTACCTCAATCGGGGTCTCGAAAAAGGCCGAGCCGAATTGACGGAAGGTCCTTGCCTCGGATTGGGAGTTCGGCCAAAGCCGAACAGACCTGACCGAAGGTCTTCACCTCTGTTGGGAGTTCGGCCAAAGCCGAACTACCTGACCGAAGGTCCCCCTCTCGGTTGGGTGTTCGGCCAAAGCCGAGCCGAACTGACCGAAGGTCCTTACCTCGGTCGGGGTCTCGGACAAGGCCGAGCCGAACTGATCGAAGGTCCTTACCTTGGTCGGGATCTCAGACAAGGCCGAGCCAAACTGACCGAAGGTCCTTGCCTCAGAATGGGAGTTCGGCCAAAGCCGAACGGACCTGACCGAAGGTCACCCTCTCGGTTGGGAGTTCGGCCAAAGCTGAATGGACCTAACCGAGGGTCCTCACCTCGGTCGGGGTCTCGGTAAAGGCCGAGCTGAACTGACCTAAGGTCCTTGCCTCGGATTGGGAGTTCGGCCAAAGCCGAACAGACCTGACCGAAGGTCTTCACCTCGGTTGGGAGTTCGGCCAAAGCCGGAAGGACCTGACCGAAGGTCACTCTCTCGGTTGGGAGTTCGGCCAAAGCCGAACGGACCTGACCAAGGGTCCTCACCTCGGTTGGGGGTCGACCAAAGCCGATCGGACCTGATCGAAGGTCCTCACCTTGGTTGGGAGTTCGACCAAAGCTGAACGGACCTGACCGAAGGTCCTTACCTAGGTCTGGGGCCCAGGTTAAGGCTGAGCCGAACTGACCGAAGGTCCTCACTTCGGTCGGGGCCTCAGGCTAAGGCCGAGCCGAACTAACCGAAGGTCTTCACATCGGCTGACTGAAGCTCTCGGTTGCAAGCAGAACTAAAGCCGAAGGAATAAGGCCGAAGGTAGGAAAAAGAGGGAAAAATTACAATTACGAAAAATTTGGTTACTCCCACAGGAAGAGACTCCTAGCGGGAGTAAGGGGGCTCCTAATACAGTCAAATCATACGGCTCATTAGGGTGAGGACATGCGTCGTCCACCGGGACACGTGTCGCCCGCCAGGTAGGGAGTACGAAGACTATCACGCTCTGTCACGTCGTTTGCATGAGGGGAATATTCCCCACAAGGAGGACAGAGGTATTGGAGCAGGACTGGGAAAGAGAGGAAGGTGGACCCCAGAAGGCAAGAGGAAACCCTAGGCCCAAGGAACCTTACAAGGGGGCCTGAGAAGAAAGAAGGAGGTAAGCATTCAGACCCTCACCATTACTCCCTTACTGAAAACTGTGCGATCGACTCTAATTTGAGCGTCAGAGGACTAACCCCGGACAAAGCTCCGAGCCTCCGTTGTCTGTGCTTGTGCAGGACCAATTTTTTTGGCAGCAACACACACTAACATCCGTTGAAACTGGAAATCGAAATCGAAATCGAAGTGAATACCGGTTCGGGACCAATTGACACCCAAAAGCGAGAACATGATGAATTGATGATGCAAACTGGTAATGGTTTTATGACACTCTGCACGAAATACAAGTGGCGTGGGACCCATGGTATAAATTCCCGTCATTCATAACATTTGTTTGCAAATATATATATGAGTCCCATCCCCACAATTTCATGGAAGTGGGACCACCCTGTACATCTTGCCAGTATTATTAAAGCCCAAACAACTGTGGTTTCTACAGTGTAGTTTAAAGTTTTAACCCCTCCTCGCTTTATCGGTAATCATAAATCTATTCTTTCTACGGAAGAGACATGTCCGAGTCCGATACCAACGAAGAAACGGACAGAATCTTTTTACCTTCACTCTCCCTTTAAAAGTAATTTTATATTTCCACTTCAACCTTATTACCTTTTTGTCCATTTCGAATTACCAACACTACCCCTGTTCTTGAAAACTTTCCCTTCTTCCCTACTCTTCTCTCTATTGGGATTTCAGAGCAGGTGGTGTCTTACGGGATGGTCTTGTCAGCTCTGCAACGCTCCCTACCCACAGCACTGACAACAATTTAACGGCGACGAAAAGAGGTCTTCTCTCCCTCTCCCTCTCTAGATCCCTCTGCAAGTGTTGATTGTACTTGTGAATCTTCTTCCCTTGTCTACTATACTTTCAGTTTTATTCTAAAACCTTACTGCACTGCAATCTATGATTTACACCTATACTTAATTTGCCTGAAAGAAAATGCATGCTCTATGAAATCTGATTCTAAAACTCTTTTGTCTAGGTTTTTGATTATTCGGGCCAGCTCGGAGAGAGAGAGCGAGAGAGAAATTGGGGGAAATGGGTGGGAGGTTGTGTTAGCTTCACAGGGGTTTAGATCTTGAATTCGCAATTTCTGCAGCTCAGCTGGAATGATCACAAATTTCAACCATATCTTGTTGAGTCTTAGACACATAGGTCATCTTCTTCTAACCCTAAAAGAATCTAAGATCGAATAATTTGGGTTTCTGCATATTTTTTTTTTGGTCGAAGCCTCGATTCATGCTGTTGAAGCTACAACAAGCCTGCGATATCACAGTTGCTTCAATTGGGGGGTGGAGAGTCTCATCAGCATTGACAAGTGACTAGCCAGGAGCGAGTGGGAGAGAGAGGGAGCCAGTTTGGAAAGTTTTTTCTTTTTTTGGTCTAAACATGGTTACGGGGTAGTTTCGGTATTTCATAAGTAAAGATGTGTGGGGAACACCGAAAAGGGTTATCAGAGATCTTGTTATTTCCTCTTCTACCTAGGTGGGTTTTTATGGAAATGACTAAAATCTAAGCTGTAACGGCTGGATTTTGCTGGAAGGGCTTAGAGATTTTTTGTTTCTGCCTCTTCTGAAATGGGTTGTTGTGGAAATGGCTTAAAAGCATAGCTTTTGAGGGCTAGATTCTTAGAGATCATTCTGTCCGGGTAACAAAGATGATGAGTTTTTGAGGAAGGTGTCTTTGAAGTATTTATACTGTCCTCTGGATTCATCTGTGTCAAGTCTTCATTACCGGAGGTTGTAGAGCAGAGAAGTCCGATGAAGAAGCTTAAAGCCAAGAAGGAAGAAGTTGCAGAGGATTACTGCTTTGTCTGTAAAGATGGAGGCTTGCTACTTATCTGTGAATATAAGTGAGTTCTTGGGAAGTTTTACAGTGGCAGTGAATCTCTTAATCTTTCTCTTTTGTTTTCACGCGTGTTGCACGTGCGGGAGTGCATGTGTGTTTCCCTGTTCACTGTTTTGCATTTCGGTGGAGTTGCTGCAAACCAACGGAGATAAAAACTGATTCAGCTTTTGGTTGACTTCTTTTTCTTTTGTTAATTTATAGTCTTCTGTGGCAGTCTCCTTCCCTTAAATTTTTTTTTTTTTGATATTTACACTCCCCCCTTTTAACCAGGTTTTCAAGAACCAGCAAATCGGATCCCATTCCCGATGCAGATCATATTCAATGTTGACTGATCCCGATTCTGACGAGTCTATAGGGCCGATTCCAGGATTAAAACAACAGAATCAGTGGAATATACCTCTAATATGCCGATTCTAGGTCTTTTTCATACTGATTCAAGCTGATTCCGGCACTGACCACTTTTAAAACCTGCTTTTAACAAGGGAGTGATTCTCTTACCCGCACTTTTTTCATTTTTGTTACTCAGAAAAAAAAAAAAGCCAATAAATTTAATACCAATTTTTATTTTTTTTTATTTTAAGTGAGCAAAGTTTTTTATGAATTTCGGTATATCCATATATGGTGACATTTGCTTCTTTATTCTGTTTCTTAGTTTAAGTTCCCCTGAGCTGTGCTATCCTATAACTTGTAACTATTGTTAAATTTTTTTCTATTTGATAAGCCAATACTTAAGCTATTTAGCCTATATCGTCTGCGAATTATATTGATATTACAGCAAATAAACTAATTTTATTCTAAATTTTAATATTATTACATTTTGGTTACTTTTGGGCTATTGTGTGAGTCGTGGATTCTGAATAATGCTATGACACTTTAGTCGAGTCTAAGAATATGGTTTTTGCTAGTGCCTTGATTGTCCCTCCTTAAAAAAAAGTGGTTTCCTAGACAATCTATCATAGGTAGACTAAAGTGATTTTAGTCAGTACATAAAGTGATTTGAGTTCATTTTTTATTTTTATTTTATTTTATTTTTTTTGTACCAATTGGGAATTACTCGATTATCATTAGTTAGTTACTTGTGGAGATGACACATTAGCTACGAGTCATTATTGTATATAACATAAGTAGTTATATATCCAGGAGCACTGGCGTATCCTATGCTCCTGGATATATAACTACTTCCAATAACATAAACTCAGCTCAACTAAGCTCTATCCCAGCCAATTGGACTTGGTTACACCAATGGCTTAAAAAAGTAAGTGTGTGTGTGTGTGTGTGTGTGTGTGGTGGATGTGTGAGTGTCTAAAAGATGATATCCTAGGTAAAGAATATTAATAACACACTGAAAAATAAGAAAACCTTGAAACTGACACCTACTAATACCCAAGGGCTGACTTGGGACCTCCAAAGATCCAAAGAAATTACAAAATTATTTTCAACTCTGTTGCCCACTTATGCCATGTGGCAGTGATGATTACAAACTTGTTTAAATATGTCAAATTTTTTTTTAAGAACAAAGGCTTTTAAAAATGAAAGGAGATTGGGAAAAGCTTCAGACATAAAGGGCCATATGGTTGAGATGGGCCAGCAAATTTGGCATGTTCATTCATTTCTTTTTGTGCATTGTATGTTTTAGTCATGCTACCTGGAGTTAAGAGAAAATATCTAAATGCATTTCTGTTACTGTTTTTGAAATATATACTGTACATTATTTTTCGTTGTTGCTTTATGTATTATTTAGCAATATTTATTGGAAATAAAAATCTTCCATTTACTTATGGGGTTTTGTAATTATGTTTAATTGTGCATCATCATACTTGTATTCAGGAATTGTTTGAAAGCTTATCATCCTGAGTGTGTGGGAAAGGAGGACACATTCTTGGAAACTGGAGAACGCTGGATGTGCAGTAAGCTTTCTCATTTCTTTTTGCTGTTACTTTCCTAGCATGCAGTACCCTTTTTGTGTTTTAATTCCTTGTAATTTGTAAATCACTTCCTTTGAGGTAGGCCATTTCTTGCATATTGTGAATGTTGTAAACATGTCTGGTATTGGTGTTGAGCGGTCTAAAGGATACCGCAAAGGAGTCCCTTTGTGAAGTGGGTGATTTTTTTTTTTTTTTAAATTTTAATTTATTTATCAGGAACATAGAAATATATTGATTCAAAGCATAGTTGTCACAGGCTCACGACGTCTAGGCTACCCAAGGCGTTGGAGGGGGCCTGGATGCAAGGAGACACCAACAAGGTGGCCAAGAGGACCAAAACGTCCACCTAGGCGACCAAGGTGACACTAGTTGTCAAGGCGCTTGACAACTCATCAATGGACACCTATCCACCACCACCCCCCTCCCCCCCAAAAAAAAATCCTATTTGCTGATAATCAGTGTCCAATTTTTTTTTTTTCACGAATCGTTATACCTTGGTAGGCCTCCTAGAGTCTTATTGCAATCAAAAGTTTCAAGGGAAAATGGTCAACAAACAACAGAATAGATGATGGCAATCACGTGAGCAGGTCAATTTTGGGCCAACGATGTCTTCTAGGTGGTTACTGTTGAATAGTGGAGTTATATAAGAAGATATGGCCAATTTTGGGTATAGAGTGCATAATTATCATGATGATAGATCTCAAATACCTAAAATAATCACTTTGTGATATCTCTCTCTTATCAATAGTCACCTTGTCATTGTCCATCATAGCATGGCTAAAGTTATCAATAACAAACTCCTTCTTTGTTCTACTTATCTTAAATCTTAAATCCTCTTGTTTCCAAGGTTGATCTCCATCACGCTAGTTTAACATTGAGCCTTGTTTATCTGTCATCCACTAAAACAATATCATTAACGAATAGCATACACCATAGAACCTCACCTTGAAGATTTCTAGTCAACTTATCCATTACAAGCACAAACAGATAAGGGTTTAATGTTGACCCTTGACAAAGCCCAATAGTAATTGGGAACTCACTACCTTGACCGCCCTTAGTTCTCACATTTGTCACCACATCATCATACATATCTTTAATTATATCCATATATTTACTTGCATGCCGGATGAACTCTCTAGGACTCTACTGTAGGCCTTTTCTATGTCAATAAAAGACCATATGGTGGTTGATGTAGATCAGACTTGCACAAGGAAGGGTCTGTTAGCCCCATCAAACTAAGGCCAACCTTGGTTCAGCCAGGCCATTCCAACCCCCATCAATCAACAGATTTCAGCCCAGAATTGGGTACAGATTTGGTTTCCTTTTGGGTCCTTCTTGCCAGCTCAGCTACAGCCTTTCTGTCCATCGATTTCAGTTCTTGTGCAGCCCAGCTGGATCCCCTAGAAGCTTCCTTTGGAGCACCATGTAACCAGCTGTCCAGCATCCCAATTACTGATTTAGTTTCCATTCTTGGAACTTGAGTATGACAGGCAACTTTCTCCATGGAGGGCATCTTTTCTCAGCCTAAAAAAATCTCCTAAAGCTCTTTAGAGCTGTTCCTTATTTAGCTCCAAGAGAAGGCTTCAACAACTCCATCGACCCAATCTCCATGCAGCCCCAACACCATAAAACACTGTTCACATGAACAGTAACTCCTGCAAATTTGGTTACCAAAAGATCTTCCAAGATTTATACAACTGTCCTTTAGTTGGTGCAAAGTAACCTCAAGAAGAAGATCTACATAAGCTTACTTCTACAATAAGAATAGTTTCTATTTTGTTAGTCAATTACTTTCCTATTTGTAACTAGGATAGTTTCATTTTTATTGTTCAGTTGTTAGTTTCTAATTTTTTTTTGAGCTTGGTTAGCAAGTTAGACATAAATTAGAAAGTCCTATTTCAGTCCATTAGTTTCCTTTTCTGTTATTGCTTTATGCCCAAGTTATGTAAGGCTAAGCCATTGATTGTAATGAAAAAAGGGATATTGAAGTTTATAAAATTGAGTGTATACTCATGGCTGAGATAGCTATTATCTTGAGAGGTGAGATACCCAAAACCTGAGGGGTGAGATGCCCATTTCCTAATTCTTCTTCCACCCTTCTCAACCCTCCATCGATTCTCTTTATTTTCCTTTTAGTTGTTTGCTATGAGAACTTCCATAAACTTTCCTTTCTCATTCTTCAAGCATAACTTCCCAACCAGCCATCAATTGAAGCTCATCTTTTGAAGGATAGTTGGACATCACATGAGGGATATTTGCTCCAAATTTGAGGGTCATTGGAGGTTGAAATCTCAAGATATCGAAAGTTGTCAAAAGTTTCTTAATTCATGTCGAGAACATAACTCTCAATTCAACCATTGGAATTGTCTCATTTTCTGAGGGTTTGTTGACTTATGTAGGATCTTCATCTACTCCAAGTTTCAGCTCCATTTGAGGTACAGTTTGGGAGTTCTCAAATTTCTCCCTATTCAGCCAGATTTTGAGATCCTGCCTGGGATTAGGATCACTTGTGATTCTAGTCTTACATTAGTGGTCCTTCTTGGCAACTCTAAAGGTTTTAATGAGTCTCTTGAGAAAGTAAATAGCTTATGTAGTAGATCTTCTTGACATAAAACCAAATTGGTAATTTGAGATATCGGATTTCAGGATGTAAATGGATAATCGAAATCCGAATTCAAATCCGTATCCGTATCCATTTAGGGGTATCTGTATTTGGTCAAAGGGTATCTGGATTAAGATCCGCATTATCTGAAAAATAATTATCCAATCCGATTAAATAATCAATTAATGATTTTGAGGGTTCTTGAAGTTTAGACAGGTTCTTGAGAATGATGGAAAAGAGCTAAGACAACTTAGAAATATGGATTAAGAGAAAATTGTATTCATTGGGGGGAGGAAGGTCCGGATTACACAAGTCAGAGAAAATGGATGGTTGGAAATCCGAATTCGATCCGCATCTGTATCCATATCCGATCACTTCCGATCTGAATTCAATTGGTATCCGATCCGTTTACATCCCTAAATTCGGATTTCCTCGAGCGGGCTTCATAACCTTCTCTCAAAGCTTCATAGTATGGCTCATAAGGTTAATACCTCTATAGTTATTGCAGTTTTGAATATCCCTTTTTTTTTGTAGATGGGGACAATAGTGCTCCTCATCCACTTGTTTGACATTTTCCTTTTACTTGTAATCTTGTTAAAATGGTTGGTTAGCCATGATACACTCATACCCCATAAAGTCCTAGGCTCTTGCTAACTTCTATTGGGACTTCGTCTGAGCCAGGAGTCTTACTTGATTTCATCTTTCTTAAGGCATTTTAACCTCAGCTACACCAATCTTTCATATATGTCTATGGTGTGTGGTGTCAATAACCATCATATGAGGCATCAATAACCAGCATCAAGATGGATGTACACCTAAGAAATCCCAAAATCAAGAGCAATTGCTATAAATCTCCAATCTCCCCCTCACGGTAGCAAATAAAATACTAAATATGCCAGATTTAAACAAATTTGAGCAAATAATCTCCAAGTGCAATAACCACCATCACTCCATGCAAATACCAATCTTCAAACAATTGCAACCTCATAATGATGTGATCTCTGCCCGCCAAAGCAATAAAATTGCAAATATACAACCAATGGGAAAATTGTAATAAATTAATATCATTTAATGCAATATGGGGTTCCAAAAATCTATCTCGGATCGCTTATAGGCCCACCCAATCAACAAGACTCCAAGTATTAAAAGTCTTTGGCAGTTTGGTAAATAACTAGAAATTTTTAAGGGGCTATTGGTAAATGAAGAAGCAATGTGACATGATCTGATACCGTCAACCATGTAATGAAACAGGCTCTGAAACCAGTACCAGCAAAGTAGAAGAGAGAGGAAATAAGAGAGAGAACAATGGGGGGAGAAGGATAGAGCAATTGCTGAACCACAATATACTCAGATTGTGTGTCTATAGGGGTATGTCCTTGTTTATTTATAATAGCAAAACAAATAGACTCCTTGTAAGAGTATACATTGGACAAGACTAAGACTAACTACAAACTAACAAGGAAACTCAAAGAGATGTAAAGAAACTAGTAAACCAAAGCTACATCACATTAGGGACACTCCTATCATGATCACTAACAAAACTCAACAATAGCCCTGCGGTACACCTTAACATGAACTGAAAAAAGACCAGCAGTAATATGCTCAGCAGTAGTTTAACCAGATGCAGCCACAATCAAATAACCAGCAGCAATCGATATAGGAGTCTTGATTGGACTTGACAGAGATAGAAAAAAAAATCTGATCAAAAGATCAGAGGCAGCATTAGTATACAAAAATCTGATTAAAAGATCAGAGGCAGCAGTAGTTTAATAATCTGATAAACAATCAAATGCAGCAGTTGCAATATGAAGGTGACAGAAGAAAATCCAGAATAATGGGTGATTTCTAAGGCCAAGAGATTAGAGTGCCTGTTCTGGTCAAAACTCTGATCGAAGGTAAGTTTATGTATGACCTTTAAATCCCAAAAAGCATGACCTGATCATCTGATCTGAAGGTCAGATCTATAAAATCTGGAAATAGAATTCAGTCCAGAAAATAGTGTAAAAAAGGGGTATTGCCAGCCTGTTAGTGATGATTAATGGCAGCCCAGTAGATGCTTGGGTCAGCTTGAAGTAGACATCAAAGGACCTCTGAATGAGGGCCAATAAGACCCTGGAATATATAATAGAGATTGGGGCTTGATGCAAAATAAAAATCAAATCTAAAAAATAAAAAAAAGAGCAACCCCATGAGATATAGAAAAAGAACCAGATTATTCCCTTAGACTTGCATGAATGCTTCAATACAGGCCAGATATAGGTAATATAGATCAGGACACCTCAAATACCATGTAGCAACTGAGAGTTGGATAACCAGTCCTCCAAGGTAAAGATAGAAGAGAGCAGGAACAAGAGAGAATGAGAGAAACTCTAGAACATGATAGGACTAGATTATTCATATTGTGGACGAGAAGCTGACTTTATAACACATTCCAGAATTAGACTCTTAGTAGTTTCAGTCCAAGCCTAATTACACATTACAACTGAAATTTAGAGTAAATAACTAGAAGACACGAATTCCCATAAGACTAACTTTATCACTTGACACTCTCATATGGTCACACCACGATAGGGGAAGTCCCCCTGTCTTGTTTACACTTACAAATGTTATACAATGTCTAAGTGGCACAAGTGTATGAGTGTTACAAGTAGTCAAGTACAAGTGTACAACCAAGGTGAAAACCATAGTTATCAAGGAGTCGCTTAGCCGGCACCTTGCTGGTGTTGCCTTATTTGTTTTCCCTCCGACACCGCTTTGGATCATCTTGTTTCCGTGACAACTATGGTTAAAACAACCCTATGAAACTGCTCCTCCAACTCTATGCCAGTACCACATACAGTTCTGGAAAGGCTTGAAACCTTTGGGGAAAAAGGGCTATCTCTTGAGTTTGAATTTTGCACAAATCTTGCTCTAATGCAGCAAATCATCACGTTAGATGGGTGGCAATAGACCCCGACACTTTGTCTACCAAGAAATCTAGGTTAAATTAAAAGAGTACAAAATCTGGCATGTTTTGGAGTCCCCCCCCCCCTCTAAAAGGTAAAACCACTCGAAACTTGCAAAATTTTGACTCATTTTTTTACTAGAACAGTGCTTTTATATGCAGTGTTTTGCCGAAACCGTGTACGAACCTAAATTTTGATCAAAACTGTGACATTTCGGTCGAAATTCTGCATACCTAGTGAGTTGATCTGCATTTAGTTTTGACCTTTGTCAAAACCAAAACGTTTTGCAAAATCTTGGTTGTTTCGACTGAAATTTCGAACCATGGTAGGATATTCTCTAGGGGTAGATGTTAAATTTGAAGTAAGAATAAAAAATGAACTGTGGGTATGGAGTTCTAACATAAGTGCACTCTAAGTTTAACTTACTGTTACATAACCTGAAGGAGGAAAAGTGGAGAGGACAGAAGAGACTAGAGAGTATCTAGCACTACATTACTCTCGATTCCTCTATTTATAGCTTAGTTGTCATGGTGTCTAGGCGACCCAAGGCGTTGGAGGGGTCTAGAAGCGAGGCTTGGATGCCTTGGTCGCCTGCGATAAGTCAACAATATTAATCAGTCTAAAATCCTAAAAGAACACCACCATCTGTGTTCACCTCAACCTCTTTTTCTAATCGATTTTCCTAGCACTTACATTTAACTTTATACTTTTAAATAACAGCTAATTGCTTCTTCTACCTAATTTTTGTTAATTTTTTTGGGCAATATATTCCTCAGTTTTCTCATATAACATTTGGAAGTAACAACTAATTTTTATCTCAATAGGTTGGCATTCGTGCTTCATTTGCAATAAGAAATCCAAATTTCATTGTTTTTGCTGTCCGAATGCTGTTTGCCAACGTTGCATAAAAGTTGCGGAGTTTGTACAAGTTAGAGGAAAGAAGGGCTTCTGCAACAACTGCCTAAAGCTTGCTCTACTCATCGAAGAAAATGTGGATGTTGACTCTGATGGGGTATGTTACCTTTCTAATAAGTAATTATTATACCTTATCCATTAAAGGCATTTGTGTTTATTTTTCTCTTTTTGGTTAAAATTATTCATAGGCTTTCTTAATTTGGGAAGGGAAAATCCTCTGTTGACAATACCAGAATTCTTCAAAAGCTCAAACTTTATTTTGCAAATTTTCTTGTGAACAATAAAACACTGTTATGATTTGCTAGAGGCTGAAGAGAAGACAACTCATATCCTCTTTCAATGGTTTCTCCATAATCTTTTGTGCTTTTCAATTTTTGGAATGACTCCCTTATTCAAGGAAGGAACATTCTTGATTATGAACAATGAAGCAGTTCAACCAATAAAAGTAAAGGGTTGTGAAAAATCTGCTTTGGTGGGCTTCTAAAAATTCCAAATTTTCCTCTTTTATACCACAAGTCAACCTGGTCCCAGTCTACTACACTTGTGCATGCATGGATTTTTACTAATGTTTAGTCATTTGTCACTTGATTTTTTCATTTTTAATGACTAAATAAAGAGAAGGCAATCAAAATTCAAGAGTTTACTTGATGTGAGTTCCATGACTACCAAAATTTGGTGCTAATGTTTTAATCTTTGTCAAAATTTCCAAAATTTTGCCTTTCTTGCTGAAGAATGGTCTAAATCACAAAGTCTATGATTACCCATATGATTTTTACCAGTAAGTTAGACCCAAGGTGGGCTTTTGGAGGTTTCAGTAAATGCATTACTCATGGTTGAGATGTCAAATTAGATGGAATCTGTTAAAATGAGGAAAAATCTTGCATTCTATTCAAGTGGAATACAATGTTGATTTTCTATCCAATTTCAACAGAGATACAAACAATATGATTACATTATTTTGGCTTTAAACTGATGGAAAACTGGAAATAGTGCCAGGTATTGAGAGATTCATCAGTTTGAGAATGTATCAGGACTTCAGAGGAGGCTTCCGCTTGTGAAGACTAGGAGTTTCCTTTATTGTAGTTGGCACTGGGTTTTAGTCCTGTTTGGAGGCTTTGAGGTTTGAATAAGTGTCCATCCTTGCTTGTAAGCCAAATAAAATATGAAGGAAGAATGTATTTGAACTGTTTGTGGATCTTCCTCTTGTTAGGTGGACCTCCTTGGGATGGGTGTCTCTTTCCTAGTACTTTGTCCTATTGTTACATAATAAATCCTTCTCTCATCTTTCTGCTGCTTTTCTTCTTATTTGTGGTTTCTTTTGGTGTGGTAACATGGGTATCACTATTTGTTGTTTTGAGTTATACCATCACATTACTGTTCTTTGAACATGGATAACTGACCAGTTTATCGCCTAGAGTTGCTTTCACCTGTTAACTCGTTTGTTGTTTTACCTTTCTGCTCTGTTTAGATTTATATACTATTTAGTCATATTCCTTAGGTCTTTCCTCGTGTCATTCCACTTATGTTTCATCCTTCTAGCATTCCAATTGGATCATATCACTTCTAACTGGTTAAGCTTGGTGTTCATTGTTCACGATCTAACTATCTCGGATGACTTTCCGTCACCAGCCTTCCCTTTTGGTGCTAGCCTTGCATTTCAGATGGGAACTTACAAAAATTGTTGTTGGCTTATCATAACCTGCATAGTTGAGTGTTTCGGATGATGCTACACTTTAAAAATTTTATTAGTTACTTTTATGCTTACCGGCTGGAAATTGTAAGTTGCCTCTAATGCAATAAATAATATGCATGTGACTGGAAATTGAATTATTCCATGAATCCTATGATTTATCTACATTCATGGCTTTAATTTCTTCTTGTATCCACAGGACACGGTTGATTTCAAAGAAAGAGACACTTGTGAGTTCCTATTTATGGAGTATTGGGAGATAGTAAAGGAAAAAGAACACTTGAGATTGGAAACTCTCCTTCTGGCTCAGAATCTCTTGAAGAAGGGTGAGAAATATCACAGTGAGTCAGATTCTGATTGTGAGAGGATGGATGGTACAATTGAAGATGGTAAATTGCAATGGATGGAGGAACCCAAGGGGCAGAATTATTTTTCAATGAAGATGATGAAAAGGAAGGTCAAGTCAAAGAAGAAGGAGTTTATTGGTTGGGGTTCAAGGCCACTTATTGAATTTCTTTCCTCCATTGGAATTGATACAAGTAGACAATTTTCTCAGTATGAAGTGAACTCTATCATCAGAGAATATGTCAATAGGAACCACCTCATGCATCCTGTGAAAAAGAAAAGGATTGTGTGTGATGGAAAGTTACAGTCTGTTTTTGGAAGGAAAACCATAAACCGAAATAAGATCGATGATTTACTGGAATCACATTTTTCTGAGAACGTGGAAGACTCAGATGAAGATGAATTCAAATACAGTTCAGAGGACATCGAGGATGATTCTTCAAAGGCCTGTGAAAGACGGAGGATATCAAGCTCAGTAAGAACTCGTAAAAGGAAAAATGATTTGGAAGTTCCACAGAGCTGTTTTGCATCTGTGACACCTAGAAACATCAAGTTGATTTATTTGAAAAGGAGTTTGGTTGAATGTCTTTTGAAGAGTCCAGAGACATTTGAAGAGAAAGTGGTGGGTAGTTTTGTGAGGGTCAAATGCGATCCCAATGACTACTTACAGAAATGTTCTCACAAGCTTATTCAAGTTACAGGTAATAATTGTTGAAAATTTGTATTTTATTGATGACCTCTACTTTGCCTTGGACTATTGTCAAGATCATCTAGCCATTAATCCATATTCACAAGTGACACTCACCAATGAGGCAACTCCCTCATTTTTCTATATTTAACCTATGGTATGTTGCACTGGTTCTTATGTATGGTTGAAGTTTCCTTTCTGATGCCATTTTGGACGCAAATTTTTTGTGTGAGTACAGGAACTTTTTTTCTTTATTATTTTAAATTTTGGTCCTGGATTGCCATAGCATGAAATAACATCTATTATTGTCACAGCTGCCATTTTTTTCAATAGGAAAAAAGGGATAATTGTGAACTATTATGATATTAAACTTACGTATGTTCTTTAAGAACATCTTGATTTATCCTATTTTATGCCCATTATGTGGTCCAACAAGACTTCTTTTTACCAATAAATATTTTATTTTGTACATTTTTTTTTTAAAATGCTATAGATCTACCATGTGCCACCAATGTCATCATCAGGTGCACGTATTTTGAATTCCCTCTTGCTATTACTGTTAGATGCATCACTTTGTTGCTGATCTTGTTTTTCTGTAAACGCTCCTCTGTTTGTTTCTTGCTACTTAATCTGGGCAATGTGTGCCATTGAAAAACAAAGTAACAAATTGAGATGCTTCCTAAGCAATTCAGACTGCAGATTTATTCTTTTGCATTATTATAACACGCAACGACTTATTCTTATGTGGTTTCTTGTTAGGTATAAAGAAGGCCTCAGGGACAGGTGATGTCAGTACAGAGAAGATCCTTCAGGTTTCAGACGTGAAAAAGGAAATTTGTATTCGCATGTTGTCTGATGATAATTTTTCTGAGGTAAGCATTTGGATGACAGTCTCCCATTTTCCAATGAAGCTATCTTCTTTTGATTGGTACTGATTTGTAGCAGCTGTGCCCAGTTTTGACCTTGTGTTGTAGTCTAACATTTCATTTGTTCAGGTTTGACCTTCTTTGATGGTACCTTACCTCGGCTGTTCCCAACTGTTTCCTACCGCTGCCAAAATGGAATTTGACAACTTCCTTTGTGAAATAAATCAAAAGATGGTGGATAATCTCTACCTCTCTTGGAACCATTATACTGGAATTAGTATTTAGGAATTGCATGGCCTCTGCTGCTGATCAGATGGACAATGTTAGAAATATGTCCAAACTTGCTGCACACATAAAAAACTGAATATTGAGTGGAGTCTCCTTGACCTATATGGCCATCATAGTTCGATGTTCGACTCCGAATGATGTAGAACCATATAGCTGTCATAGTTTGATTTTTGACTCTGAATGAGAACCAGGCCATCTGGTAGTTCAGTTATTATGAGAATATTTTTGGGTTGCTTTCACTTTGAGACATATGTTGTATTGTTAGGTGTTATTTTGGTTTTAGTGTAGTTCACTTCTTATATCAAATTCATTTTTCACTACTAATAATCATAAATTTTGCTGTTTTCAAAGTATCCGCTAATTATGCAAATCCGGAAGCTCCTATTTGTTATACCTAGTCATGTTTTACTATTTTTAGAAAGTTTGCAGGTTTGAGTTACATTGGAGGTTTTTAGATTACTTGGGAACCACAATTTTAGTTGGAGTATTTGTTTATTTTTTGAAACTTTTCAATAAGAACATGTATACAAGGTCTAAGCCGTAAAAGTGCTGATGATTGATGATTTATTGGGGGGGAGTATGACTAGCTGTGAAACCCTAGGGCTCTGTCTAGTTGCTAACGAAAAAGGGGAGGGAAGTGAAATCAAATCAAACCTAAAAAAGAAGCTTTTGTATATATTATCATACGTGACTGTGCCACTAACTCCAAATCCTTTCAAATTTGGTTATTAAATTTTACTTTGTTTGCAATTCCCCTTAGATTTCAAAAGTAAATAGAGATTACATCTGAAAGTATAATTACTAAATATCGTCAGAATTTTAACTTTTTAAGTGGGTTACACAATCATGTTAGATAATGATCATAAAAGTTTTCTTTAACAAAATAAATAAACCATTTTCACTTCCCGTCCTTTACTTGCAAGCAGATGGAGCATAGGAGAATTGTTGGTCTTCCTTCCGTTGTCTTTTCTCTTAACTTTCCTTTTCCCTATATTTATTCTTCTATTACAGTTATTGATTGTGTTCTCTTTTTCTACTTTTTATTTTTTTGACTAAAATTCAGCATGTTCTCTTTTTCGACATACTATTCTCTTTGTTTCAGGGTATGATTAAGGGTCAAGTTCGGACTGGGCTGGGCCGGGATCAGCCCAAGGCCTCAACCCTAAGCCGGCCGAGCCACCTTCAGGGCGGGTAATCTTAAGCCTAGGCCCTGTTCGGGCTTAGGCTGGACAGGGCAGATTCGGTCGGCAGGGCCAAACTTGCACCCCTATGTAGGACTGACTACTGAGAAGACAATCTCTGCAACCAAAATAGGTTAGAAAAGTAATAGTAAACTATTTGAAGAAGAGAACCTGCAGAACAGTGAGTGAATAATCATAGAATAACAAAGGAAAAATGGAACTGGAGTAAGAAATCAAACCCAACTTAAGACCATGGCTGCTGGGACAACAGACCCAAAAATGGAAACAAAACTGGAATAGATACTGTGCTGCAAGTTGCAACACTTCTAGTCTTTGGTCAACAGTCCTTACAGTAGTAAAAGGGCTCCCACGACAGTAAGTATTATGTACAAAAAGTAAGGAATTAAGGACAAAGAGGAAGGAGAGAAGGGGAAGAGAAGGATATTGATGCTGTGGCTCTAGAGTGGTTGGACAAATACAACCGGCTTTGGGAATCCAAACCCAGACCGAACCCAGCCAACTTGGTTTTTGGTCCAATAAAGGCTGTTAGTGGTTTACTTTGTAGTCTTTTCTTTTATTTCTTTTGTTGAAGAAAGTTTAGTACCAATGGTTAATTACTTCAAAAACTCACCTTGAACGGATGCGCAGGAGAGGATATATCAGCACCTGAGTATTGCTTATCAATAGGAATAGAAATAGCAACTTTTAGTTCGTAAATCTAGGGACTCGGATAATGACCTGATCAGAACCAACTTCTGGTTGATTGACTCTCCTTGTGCAGAGAACAACTCATTCAAATTTTGTCCCTATCTGAAGGCCAGAAGCTATTAAACTGCAACTCACAAAACAGATTAAGTATGCTCCAAATAGTACAATTGCAAGGCTTTTACAGGGCAAGGGACAGGTCTAGTTATAACTTCAGTCGAACCTCATGTGTATTAGCAACCAGCTGTCACAGTGGGTGTCAAACAGTTTCAATAATCAATTGATAGGGTGGTGCTTCTTCGATGTTAAAAAAAGTTGTTTTTCCTTTTGTTGGACTCATCATCTCCTGACTTTCTCACCTGTATGATATAATTTTATCTGGTAAAAATAGGCAATGTTGTCAAAATTAGTGAATATTCAATAATCTAAGCATCAAACAGTCCCAAATTTAGGGATCCTAGTTGGTCTTCTGTGTCTATACATTAGGTACTTGCTTCAATCTGACCATGACTCTTAAGGGTTGGAGTGTCAACAAAGGCTCAAAAAAGGCCATATACATGATTGCTATTCTTGGCACTTTGCTTTCTCCCAGTGCTGCATACGTTGTTGATAGCTGCAAAGGCTTGCCATCTCAATTAGGTTCCCCCCCCCCCCCCC
>NW_024868514.1:0-31893 GCF_013358625.1 Macadamia integrifolia | reverse complement strand
CCCCCCCCCCCTTTTTTTTTTGCAGGAAGAATGCGACGATTTACGTCAGAGAGTGAAAGATGGTCTGTTAAAAAAGCCTACTATTGTAAGTTATCTTGATCCAGAGCAATTTATTTTGTCTGCTTCAATGTTCTTAGCGATGTTTTTGTATTCTATCTAAATCATGTTTGTATAATGCCTTGGCATTTCGACTAATAACATCTGTTATTTTTATTGCTGTAAAACACGTTTTTCCAAGGAAAGGAATTTTATTCTTGTGGAGTGGTATTGATAGATAAGTTGTTTAGCAAAGCCTCTGAATCTTACAGGTTCCAGCCTGAAATTCTCCAAGTGCTTGTCATTTCATCCTGTCCTTAAAAAGAAAATTTTTTTTTTTTTTTCCTAATGTCATTACTGTAGTGCGCCCTCTTTTCTGGGAAGTTTTGTAAATTAAGTGGTTGTGAACAACATTGTGATTTCTCTTTTCATTTACATTCTTCCAAAAAACAAATTATGATTTCTTTGAAGGACTGTCTAAGACTTCGTGTGTGCGATCTTAAAACCCTTAAGTCTTCCAATTATCCTAGTGCTGTTTTCACTTGTCTGGGTACATCACCCATATTTTTGCATTGGGTGTGGTTGTGACTGAAATTTTTGTGGGATAGGGTTTTTGAGTATCGTGGAATGGAGAATTTTGTATAGGATTTCTGTGGTCAGGGATTATTGAGGAAGTAGTCTCCAGAGAACATTTCTGCTACATTTTATTTGGTCTTTTAAGTTGAGTGTATCATTTGCAATTTTTGTTTGTTTGTTTTACTACATCCACAATTTTTACATTCTCATTTTTCCAAGTAAAATTTCTTCCGTCTTGCCTAGAATAATAACAGTAGTACTAGTAGCCATTATTAAGATAGGAACCTGTAATAGACAGAATAGGGTTGAGATATGAGCTTGTAATGGTCATTCACTGTCTCCCATATTTGCAGCGTGGCTTGGAAACTTTTTAATATGACTATGACTCATTTTATTGAGTGTATTGCCTAATCTGAACTTGGTTAATTACGTGGTCGAGAATGCTAATCATAGTTTGACATCTCAGTCTAAACCACTGATATTTTGCAAATATTTCTGTTTCAACGAAGACCGAAACAGAATTGGGTGCAATTCAGTAGGAGTGCATGGCTTAAGAAAATTCTCAGCATTGGGCCGAAATTTCGGTTTCAGTACAAAAGAATACATATAAATTCTGTTTCGAGTTGGTTTCAAGTGGTTTCTCTTATGGGGGAAAACTCCAAAAAGTCCTTTTTTTTTTTTTTTGCCAATTAACTACATTTCTTCGTGGAGCTAACTGTTTGGGACTACCACAATGCATCTACAACAATGATTTGCCACATTCGAGCAAAATTCAAACTTAAAGAGATATACCTGTTTTCCCCAAAGGTTTCGAGCCTTCCTGTAACTCTGTGGTACTGATTTAGAGTTGAAGGAATGGATTAGCAAGGATGTTTTAGCCTTGGTTGTTCGCTTGTACTTGACTACTTATAAGACTTGTACACTTGAACTTGTACTTGTAGCACTTTGACATTATTTAATGTATAATATAAAATGGTTTTTCTTCATTCCTAATGCGTATTTTAGTCGTTTTCATTGAATTTTGTGTTCTAGTACTATATAAGTGTAGAATAGACTATGATTGAGAAAGTATACAGCAGGGTACAGCATACACTACCAAACCTAGGGTACAAAACTAAACTTCCATTTTGGGTATATTCCTTACAATCTAAAGGTTCCAATAAGTTTAGAAATGCTTAATTTGTTCCTTGAAATTTCAGGCCAAAATATGACATTACGGCCACCAAAATTTTAGTCTCAACCTGAAACAAACCATGGTTGAAACTGAAATCTCGAACCTTGATGCTGATAATGGGGTCAAATTTTGACTATTTTGTTTTAGTTTCTTAGTACAATGAATAAAATTTGTTTTTGTTGATTACATTCAAAATTATATTTCTTTTAAATGACGTAATTAAATTTGGAATTGTGACAAAACTAGGACCTCAAACTATTACCTGCGATTGTGAAGAGAGTGAGAGAGAGAGAAACAAAAGAGAATCCAACTTGTAACGATAGGATTCTACAAGTCCTATCATTCCTATTGTGGCTTCCTCCTTTTATAAACCAACCGGTAGAGTCTTATAGAAGGAAACAATAGAGGAAAGTAAACATTAACACTACCGCTAACAGCCTAACACTAAACTTACACTCAACACCTAACACGATAGGGATGGTCCCCCTATTGTGATCAACACCTAACACACAACTATAACAGAGTTATTATTCCACGGTACACATCTTAACACTTCCCTTCAAGCTAGATTTTATATATTGAAGGCTTTGGCTTGGAACAAGAAGAATGAACGTTCATTGCTGGACCAGTCTTGAACATATATAGCAGTCGTAGACACCAGTGAGCAACTGAGCATGGATAACTTCATTCTGGTAGCAATATCAAATCAAGCACGCTGATCATTAGCAGCTATAGTAGAGAAGAATTTTGCGTCCAATAAACCCAGTAAGCAATGAACAAAACAAGCGGTGGAGAACATCAACCGCAATCCAAATATCATAGCAGCCACAACATCATAAGCCCTTCTCAAAGAAAGCAAGTAGTAAAACATATAAAATTGCAATCATCGAGATATTCAAAATAACGCCAAAATCAGGGTGGCAATGATGTGATTAGTAAAAAGCACATCATTAGATATCTGATTAGCAAATATCAGATGCCCTTATGAGCCTCAAATAGAGGTCACAGATAAAATTGCAGCATAGGTCGTTGCGAACTACTAGTATAAGTGCAGTATAGGTTACTATGAACCAAGTAGCAGCATAAGGTTTCTGGGAACCACAAGTAGCAGCATAAGTAATGTAGAGCTAGTTATGAAACATCCTTGACCCCAATACGATTATAGTAAAGCCCCAATATATTATGAAGATCCAGTGGCTGGATTTGCAACAGAGATTAATTGTTCAATAGCTAACAAATAAATTCCAGATTCAGTTGGTTTGTATAGCGCCAGATCAGAAACCCATTTCTTCTCAATGCCTTGGTTGAAGGCTAGCCTAGGTCAGTGCTTTATTGCCCTAAAATATTTCCCTAATATGATGATTAAATAGCCCTCAAAAAGTCTCGATTAAGCTCAAAAAAGGACCTAAAACTGAGCTTATGTTGGGATATATGAATTTAGTTTTAATTGTCAAATGAATTCAGACAGGCCAGTGTCTTGGTCTGATCTTCTATTTCATTGGTTGGCCCTGTCCAAGAAAGGAGACAAAGAAGAGGGTAAACAACTACCTCAGTAGGGAAGTTTGACCCAAACAGGATCTGTTATGAGAAATCCATGAAAATTGGAGTTTAGTTCACTTGATTTCTTCCCATGGTAACCAGCTTTGGCAGAAAATTACAGCTCAGAAAATTGATCTCAAGAGGGACTCTTAAGTGATAAGAATATCTTCCCAAACAGCTACTGCATCTCAGAATCGATTGACAACAAATATATCACAGCTGGCCTGGTCTAGAATTAGTTACACAACAAGGAATCCAGCCAGTAACACCACAGGACATAATCTAGTCTTTAATCACATGATTTCTTGGAAAACTCAGTGGAACATCTTTTGTAGCATCCACAGCATATCAGTGACCTTCAACAGAAGTTTGGGTAGTCTCCAAACATAAGCACAGTTGCAGGAATAAAGAAAACTGAAAGATCAAACAGAGAAGAAAAGAAGAAGAGGAAACGAAGGGCATCTCTCACTCATAAGGCCTCTCACCTCTCAGGAATCTCTCCCACTCAACTGCCTCTCATATTTCTCATTATCAATAGACCAAATTCTTTTTTTTCCCCAAATCATTGGCTGCTGAAATCCAGCAGTTGCTCTTTATTAAAATCAATCAATCACATCAATGGAGGTTTTTTCTTGCATGGAAAGAAAGCTCCCCTTGTCCTATTTTAGAAAATAATTGGGAAATCAATCCCCATCCCAATCTAAGTAAGAAACTAAAGAGTCCTAAAATTAGAAACTTCCTAGTACATAAATCAAATCTAATTAAAATTGGAAACTAATTTTAGCTAACCACCCCCCAAACAAAGACGCAAAACCATAGTTGCCACGGCGTCTAGGTGGCACAAGGCATTGGAGAGGGTCCAAAAGCAAGGCGACACCAACTAGGTGACCAAGGCAACCAAGTCGACCAGGGCATTGCCTGACAACTATGCGCAAAACCATCCTAAAATAGATCGGCATGCAAGTTGGAAGATCCCTCCACATTTTTCTCCACACATTGGCCATGGCTCCCACTTGAGTTCTAGAAATTATCTCCTTAATTTGTTGGCAGATATCCTGTTATGTTGGGCAGAATACAGACTTAAATCTGCTGGTATGATGGACTTTAATAGCTCCCAAATATAGGCCAAGTGTGGACCTATTTTAGGGCCCAACCGATGGACCTGTTTTGCAGCAATAAAGTTGTTGGAAACCACAAGTAGCAACATGAGGTTTTTGGGGACCACTGATAAAATTTAGCATAGGTTGCTTCAAACCACAAGTGCAGCATTAGGTTGTCGGGAACCAAATAGCATAGTATAAGGTTGCTGGGAACCAGAATTAGTAGAATTTTGTTACTGAATACCACAAATAACTATCTTCAAAAATAACCGTAGTTTCACTGCTTGGCATGCCATCTCCAACTACCTTCCTATGCAGTCTTTTCTCGTCTACCAGCACATTCAGGTCTCATCCTCTTATTGTCTTTGCTGGAATGGTAGTGAAGATGTTGACCATATTTTTTTTGTTCTTGCCCTTTCTCCTCTGCCATCTAGAAGTGTCCTTAGTCATTGCTGGCCTTCTAGAAGAAGAGTTCTCCTCAGCTGAGAATGGATTTGGATTGATATGACTTTTCCCGACACGTCCATTTGTGACATCATTGGAAAGCTTGCCTTCTGTGCTACCATCAACCATATATGGATGGAGAGGAATTTTCGTAGATGGATCTCCAATTCTCGTTCTTTTGATAAGATTTTGAATGCCATCTACTTTGACGTCAGCTCAAAACTGGCTTCTCTCCGCCCCCGCCCTGTTAGGACTTCCCTAAGGAACGGGCTCATTGTTGTCTCCTAGGTTCTCCCCTCCACCATCCTCTCCCCCCCCTAGCTGATTGTGTTCCCCCTTTGGTTTGTGGTTAGTATGATTTTGGGCTAGCTCCCCCCTATGTTTTTTGGGTTTGTTCCTTTCAAGCTTCTATTTCCCTCCCCCCCCCCCCCCCACCACCTCTTTCCCTTGTATTTTCTTCTCTTCCTTGGCAATGAATTATTTATTCATCCAAATAAAAAAAAAAAATTATTTTTGAGGACATTAGCAGATAACACGAACAAAAAAATGATAATATTCAAATAAGTAGATGACATAATGCTAATGAGCAGATGACACTAGTAGATAATAGTCTTCAGATTATTAGTCTCCAATCTCCCCCTCATGTGTAGCAGTACACGCATAGTTGTCAAGGTGATTGGTCGACACAAGGCGTTGGAGGGGTGCCTAAGCGCTGCCTAACCGTTGCCTAGGCATGCAGTATGCGACTATATGTAAATATGGCAATGATAATTTTATACAACTATGCTTATATGCAACATAGAAGTTATATCAATGTGATATGATATGACTATGCTAGTACCGACTTGATATGAGATAATCAACATATTAAAGAAAGTATAGGATATAATATAAGCATACAACGACAACGACAACTCAGCCTTATCCCAACTAGAAAAGTAAAAGGAGAGGAGCACACAACAACAACTAAGAAAAATCCCACCTAACTAGGGTAGGCTACATGTATTTTAGCCCGCCAATCAACTCTATTCAGGTCATACTTGAACATGTCATAAACTGTGCATGTCTTTCCTCACCACTTCTCCAATGGTCATTTTAGGCTTGCCCTAGCATTTTTTGCTCCTTCAATCTGAATCTAATTACTTCAACTTACTGGTGCATCCCAAGGCCTTTGTTGAACATGGCTATGCCATCTCAAACGACTTTCTTGGAGCTTATCATGAATCGGGGCAACTCACTAATCAGCTCTAATTTGGTCATTCTTTACTTTATCCTTCCTAGTTTTTCTGCACATCCATCTCAACATCCTTATCTCTGCTACACACATCTTATCTATATGACATTTCTTAACTACCGAACATCCACTCCATACATCATACTCAGGCGTATGACAGTCCTATAGAAATTTTCTTTAAGCTTTAAAGGTATACATTGATTACACAACACTCTAGACACACCTCTCCATTCATCCACCGAACTTTAATTCTCTGCGAAATATCATCCTATATGTTGTCTTCTTTATTTATGGTTGACCTCAAATATCGAAAAGGATCAGAGTGTGGTATCTCTCCCCTATTTTCACTATTTCATTGTTCATCATGGTGTGACTGAAGTTACACATCATAAGGTGTGCAAGCAATAAACATAAATCAATGTAATCTTGTGAAGTGTCAACAAGGTGTATTGTCGCCTTGGACCCAAGAAAGAGCGTGGATGTACACATGGACAAATAATGTAGAGGATGCAAATAAAGAATAACCCAGCATCATGAAGGATGAGTATCACATAAATCCTATAATCAAGAGCAGCTGCAAATAAGATCTGAGCAAATAATCTCTAATAACAGCAATAAAATCACTCCATGCAAGTACCAATCTTCAAGCCAAAGCAATAAAATTACAATTATACAAGACCATTGGCAATTTTGTATATTCTGGCCAAACCTATGGACCCACCCAAGCGAGAGAAGACTCAAATTAAGTGCTTAATGGGAAAATAGTAAATATTTTGAAATTCATAACATAGTTGTCACAGCGCCAAGGTGAACCAAGGCTTTGAAGGGTTGCCTAAGTGCTTAGGTGACAAGTCCCCGGCCTTAGGGCAACCAAGAGTTATTTTCTAACATTATCTAGTATGCTATATGTATACTTTGTTTCATAAAAAAATCAACACAAAGCCACGTCAAATCATAAAAAATCAACATTAAGCTGTAAAAAATGAACATTTAGATAAATTTTCTTGTTCTATAATAAGTTTGACTGGTCAAATGATTTTATTTTTACATGACACAATTTGTATTAGGTAGAGCACACAACCAGCTTTCCAACAAGCCTAAGACTGCTTAAATCTAAGTTTTAATGACAAAGTTATGTTCCGGTCAAACTTATATTAAGTGCGTGAATGCTGTTTAAATCGTTTAAATGAAAATAATTTTATGGATATTAAAACAAAAGATTATTTTGCCGGATTTTTGGTTTTTAGCAATGTTTTAGCATGATAAGATTTATGAAAATTCCAAATTAGAAGAACTCTAACATTTGAAAATTGAAAATCACCTGTATAACAAAAAATTTTGTTTTTGTTCTTCAACTAGGGGGTTGACTTTCATCTAGAATTTGATTTTTAAACTATTTTTATTGGATTCAAGTAGGGAGTTTTCTTATTTAGGAATAATATCTTAAGTAAATGAAATAACAAATATAATAACATTTAGTACAATTCCTACCTTCCAGTAGGCGCTAGTGCAATAAGGCGACGGTCGCCCAGACTCCAACTAGGCCGCCTAGAGGCCTAGTTATCGCCTAGGCCTGTAATGGCAGAATTACAAATAAACTAAAGTTCACAATAGGGTGACAGTATTGTAATTTGAAATCAGTAGTAAGCCAAAGCCAATGCAAAGAGAGGTAAACTTGAAATGGTTAAGAAAACAAGGGTAAATTGTACATTTGTTAGATAAAAATGAGTGAAACTAATAAACCAGATTTTCCAAGGTTTAAATTGGGAAAAAACAAACAATGGGACATAAAGGGAATTAGAATCTTTTTGTTTGGGGACATATTTAGCAATAACATTAAATATGGGTAGGTAGAATAAAATAAAAGAGTTTTTTTTTTTTTTGGTTGGGGGGGGTGGGTGTAAAGAAAATAAAGAAAGAGAAAGGTTAGAGGCAACCAATGGAGATTGTGGCAGTGGGTTGCTGTGCTAGTCTCCCTGAGGATTAGGCTAAAAGAAAAAAAAATGGTTAGAGGCAACCAGGTGTCTTTATTATTCAAAAGACGCAGGCTGCGTAAAACTCTCAACCATTGTAGAAGCGGAAACCAAGGGGGAAGAATCAAGAGGATCACCTCAACAAGAACAAGTGAGAGGATCACCCCACCATTCGGTGGCAAATGGGAATTCTTGTGACCAGGATGTCTTTGCAAGAATTATCAAGGATATGTACTTCTTCGCAGGATCAAAGATCTAGGGGAATGGAACTTGTTTCAATGAATTTGGATCCTCGAAGACTGCATGAGCCTTGCCTTGATCTTGGTCGTGGTTGCATATTCTCCTAAATGCCTTGAGGAATATCACTGATCTATTTCCTAAGATCAGAAGCAAAGCTGACAGAACAAAGAGTTCCAAGATTGTCCATAGCCAACTCATGTTCAAGTGCACACTAGTTCCCTCTCTTTCCATATCCAAAGGAATTTAAAAACAGCTAGTAACTGGCTGATGATGATTGATGGAGTTCGATTCAATTCAGGTTTGATCTTCATATAATACTTCAATCTTCATCAGTATATGAAACCCTAATTCTTCTTCTATCAACTAGGGTTTTGCAAAGTGGAATGGACAGCATAGGTGGCTGTACACCGCAAAACAAGAAAACCTTAGTGCGACTCTCAAAACAGAATTCCTGGTAATAACAAGTACTGGTGACAGCTCAGATACCTGTGATTGTGAAGGGAGGGGAGAGGAGTGAGAAACAGAGGAGAATCTAACTTGCCATGATAGGATTCTTTACTTCCTACGCGGCTTCCTCCTTTATTTATAAACCAGCAAGTAGAGTCTTAATAGGAAACCCTACTAAGATTCCAACTAATGTAGATTGATTCAGTGGTTTGAAGTATAGCAGGAGAAAGAACCAGCCCAGCCAGCCCAATTGAGCTAAAGTTGGCCCAAACAGTTCAGCTTTTGGAGGCCAGCTGTAGTGCTAAAAAATATTCCTACCGATTTCTGTTTGGGATCTTTTTTTATTTTTTATTTTTATTATTATTCTTATTCCAAGACTTGGTCAGTAAGATAAGACAAGCAGCTGGATTGATTGGATGAAGCTTGAAGATTTTCTTCTTATTCCTTTTTGGATTGAAGACTTTTCTTACTTTCCTTTCTGAATTAGTCTTCTTGTACGGGGAAGAGTCTTCTAGAGACTTTCCTTTTTCTTAAAGTTTCTATTTTTCCTTAAGTTTTCTTTTTCCTCTTATGTTTCTATCTTTTTAATCTTCTATATTTTAGGCAAGGCTTAGTGATGTAGATAAGTCACTTGGGCTTATTTTATTGCAAATAAGCCTTGGGTTGTGTTATGTATGTGTTGGGCCTTTGATCCCATTGGTTTTCTTTGAAATGAGCCACTTTAATAGGCCTAAAATATGGGTAGAAGGTAGGAAAACGGGATTTTATTCATTAGTTTAATTAGTTGCTATTTAATTCAATAAAGGCCCATTAGGCCATTAGTTGGTTGTAAAGTCCTATATGGACTATTACTTGGTTTAAAGTATTTCCGATACCGATACGATACTCTCCGATACGTATCTTAAATTTAGCCGACCGATACGATACATTGAATTTTTAAAATCCTTTCGTATCGATATATATCCTACGATACATACCGATAGGGGTGTCAATTAGTGGCCCGACCCAACTAAACCGACCGGGACCGATCGTTTATAGACCGGCCCGGCCCGGACCGTTTATTAAACGTGTTGGGCTTGAGCGCGGCCCGTTTATAAATGATCGGTCTCGGTTTTGCTACTTGGACCGTCGGGTGCCCGACCGAGACCGACCGAATAATGCCCGATCGAGACCGGCCTATTATGCACCGACTTGGCCCGACCCTTTAATGATTGTAAAATACCTATTTTACCCCCCAAATTAAAGAATAAAAACTAAAAAGTAAAGACATGTTCACATTTTAAATAATGGTTATATTTGGCATCATTTATTGATTTATTGTCATTTTTTTGGGCTTGCATTAGTGGGCCAGAAGATAATAGCACATTTTAAAGAGGGCCCGTTTAAAAATCGGTTAAAGCCCGTTTAACATTAAACATGTCCGTAGCTCGGTTAAGGCCCGACTAAAGCCCGATTATAGCCCGAGACCGACCGACCGAATATAAAGTGTACCATGCCCTCAATAACTAAGCCCGATTAGTTAAATGGGCGGACACGGTGTAGTCTTTGAAAGTCTTCAAGCCCGATTAAGCCCAATCGAAACTGAACCGGCCCGACCGGTTGACACCCCTACATACCGATATGCACCAATACACTATCGATACGTACTGATACTCTATGAAAAATATAAAATTAAGATGAAATATACGTTTCGGTATGTATCGATAAGTATCGGTGAGTATTTGTATGTATCGATTGGTATGTATTGATGAGTATCAGTACGTATTGGTATGTACCGATACAGTGCGCTATGGTCATATAATGGCCAAGATGGGTATTTTTTCAGAAAACACGATTTTTGAGGGGTTTTTGTTCCAAAGTTGCTACCAACCATATTTCTCTCTAACTAAAGTGGAAATCAAGGTTGAGAACAAGGATTTTACATTTATGGGACAACTACAAACCTTGAATTCTTAGTGCGATACCCTCAATTTAGTGTTTATGCATAATACATGTTATCAATAGATTTTTTTAATAATTTTTTTATGTAAAAGTGTTTAAAAAGGTGTTTCATATCCATTTATGTGCTTATCTTTAGCGTATCTTAGTGTATCTCTGACACAATACGATACCCTCCGATACGTATCTTAATTTTGATCGACCGATACGGCGACAGATACCGATACTTTAATCCTTGACTATTAGTTAGTTAGTCCTACTCTATGTTGGAGTCATAAAGTCAAGTCCTAGTCCTATTTTGAATTCCTAGTTGTAGTAGGAGTGTCTAATCCTATTGGGAAATTAGCTCCTAGTTGTAATAGGAGTGTCTAGTCCTATTGAGAAACTAACTCTTAGTATTAGTATGATTGTAAACTTCCCCTCTATAAATAGAGAGGCATATGTACCATTATTGGACAGATTTGAATGAAAGAAAGTTTGCATTTATGAAAGAAAGTTTGCAACTAAATGCTTAGAGCAGCTTAGATAGCTGTGGGTGAGAAGCCCAAGGCTGAGATAGCCACTTTCTTTATTCTCTTTCATCCTTCTCAACCCCCATCTGTTTTATTCTTCTTTTTTATTTTATTTGCTGTAACATTCAAGAGGTATAATTCAGATTCTGATAAAAGCCTCCAGAAATCAGAATCGATCAGCAATCCTAGTGGGAATAGGAGAGAGATCGATCTCCTCTCTTTCTCTCTTCTGCACTCTATTCAGCCAGGTCTTCAATCAGGGTATTCCAGGCCTCATAAGGTTTTACGATCCTTACCTAGTCACTGTTGGAAGTATTCAGCTGCTGTTCTTGAAGGTTCTTCTCAATTTTCTCTCATAGGTCAGAAAATCAAGAAAGCTTGTAAATTCACAACCGGCCGTCAAAATCCTCTCAACTTTGGGGGTTTTTGTACCCTCCCTAGGGACTATTTACGCCCAAGAGTGCAACTCAATCGGACTCTTACAGCCCTGGCCGCACCTCTCTCTCTCCAGCTCTATAACAGGTCTTTCTTTCTCCTATCGGGTTGAGTTTTGGGCTGGTTTTGCTCCTGTATGGGTATTATATCCTTGGGGGTTATTTTCTTGTTTCCTCGTCCTATTTGTCTTGTTTGGGTTTATTAACTGTTAGGGTAGTTTCTTGTAATCTACCCCTGCATTACTTAGCCTATATAAATCCGTCGGTTGTAAGCTTTTCCTCACAATTGAATCAACGAAAATTTTTTGGTAGAGAAATCGATGAAATTTTAGCTACATGCTTGCACAAACATAGTCTAAGCTAGGTTGAGATTCAACTGAGATAGTTGTGGGTGAGAGGCCCATGCCGAGATAGCAACTCTTATCCACCCTTTTCTCTGCCATTGATTTCTTCATCTTCCCTCTTCTATTCTTCTGGTTTCCTGAGTGTTGTGTGGGCTGTGTTAGAAGATTATTTTCAAAGTTACATAATATTTTATTGCTGCTGTGATCTGGGTTTCTATCCAAGACCTGTGGCTCCTGTTTGAAGGCTTTTCTGGGCAGCAGTTGACTCCCTCATATCTCCCAAACCCGTGAGCCATATTTGGCCGAACCTATGGGCCATTGCAGGCCATATTTGGAGGATCTAACAAGGACCAGGAAAGAGTCACTGGACCAAGCTTTCAGACCGTACTGAGCCGTAGTTGCTGGAATCTCTGAAATCTCCTCTTGGGTGCCCTAATTCAAGAAATCTTCATTCTCTGTAATCAGCCACCAGTTCAGGCTAGGAATTTGGGGTTCTATTAGGTATTATCCGAGCTTCCTTCAACCAGCAGATCACCCCTTTTCTTGGTCCTATATTGCGAGTTTTAATATTTCTTGGTTTTGACCTAAAAGCCCCTGATTTGAGGTATTGAGTTCTGTCCTACTTTCTGTTATGTTACTGGGAATTATTTGTGAGTTCTAGGAGTTGCTCCTGATTGTTATTTGGTCTATATCTGCTGATTTATCTGTGAGATAATATATCCCTTTTTTGCTGGTTGTTCTTTCTGTCTGACTGGCTGAATTGTGAGTTTCTACTACAATTTTGGGTGATTAGTGCATTGTTATCCATACCTGTGTTGGAGTAATTTTATTGGGGTTGGGTACTTGTATTCAGCCTTACATTACGAACACCTAATTACAATTTAATCAAAGGAAACAATAAAGGAAAGTAAAAGACTAACACTACCGCTAACACTAAACTCAGACTCAACACCCAACACGATAGGGACACTCCCCTTGTCGTGATCAACACCAAACACAGCTCATTACCATAACAGAGTAATTAACCCAGGGTACACATGTTGACAGGAATATTACCAAATTATGCTTCCTCTTCAATTGAAATGTTTTGGCGCTTTTAACTGATGTCTACTGATTTTAATTTTATCTGTTATTTTCTGTTTGATTATCAAATATTATTTGTCTAAATTAAGACAAATAATTTAAGCTCTTTTGATAGGTGGAGCTTGAGCAGAAGGCCAGAATTCTACATGAGGATATAACTAATCATGTATGTATCATTGATTTTGAGGTTAAAAATGAACTGCAAATTAAGGGTTGCTTTTCATTTTCTTGTTCCTTCTTATTTCTACTTATTATTTACAACTAATTCAGATAAAATATATTCTCTGTGTGTGTGTGTGTGTGCATGTGTAATTTTACTATGTTGAACTGTGTAAGCTGAAGATAAAAACAATTGGCATATGAATCTATTTGTCTGTTTATTAAAAATCTCTGTGTCCTTATTTAAAACTGTCCGGAAGATACAAGTCGGGGAGGTTGTGGTTTAAGTGCTGGCAAAGTGGCAGCTTAGAAGTACAAATGAGGTTGCTGAACAGTTGGCTAAGCAAGAGGCTGTAAGACTCTGAATCTGTTTTGGGAATTTTTTTTTCCCATGCGCGTTGTTTTTTATAATCCTTGTATTTGGATTTAGGGTTTTTTTGGTGGCCATTTGATGAGGGTTATCTTATTTTATCATTGTGTTCCTCTAGGAATCTCTATGTGCCACTATGTTATTATGATTTGCTATCAATAAAATTGTTGTTTACTCAAAAAGGGAAAAAAAAGTGAGGGAAGCAAAGAAAGACAAAATCAATGAAGCACAAACACAAAACGCTTTCGTCCTACTCTAAACCATTCATGGGTTCTGTGAAGTGCCTCATCATTGTAGATAGTAGTGGTAGCGGTAACAACAGTGTGTATATACAGGTGCCATATGTTCCAATTACACTTTTCTGTTTGATAAATTATATGATTGGGCTAGCTGCTTTGGACATCATCTGGGTACCACCTGGACTAGTTGTTGAAGGGATGGAAATGATGGCTGCCAGCCTACCACCCATAAGAAAATAACAATACATGCTTAGGGGTATCATGTGTTCCAGTTTCTTTATGTTGCTGGGTAATTGGAACCTCACCTATGTTACAGTTGGTATTTCTTCTCTTTGCTGCTACAGGTTTATAATATCCTTAATTTAGTTTTGAAATCTTTTGACATTTGCGATTGTTATTCCTGTCCTTGCTTATGATTGACTTCAGAAACCAATTCATTGCAGTGGATTGACAGAGAGATTACGTTGTTACAAAACCTCATTGAACGAGCAAATGAGAAGGGTTGGCGCAGAGAATATCCTTTCTTTAGATGTATAACTTTTATATAGACTTTTATGATATAGATGCTAAGGAATTTGCTTTGTTCTCTTTATTTTTATTCTTTTTCTAAAAAACCAGTAATGCTGACGAGTTGTATAAATAATATCAGGTAGTCTTAGTCACAATACTGAGAGAGAAATGGATTTGATATGATTAATCTGTCTGATGTTGAGATGGCAAGAGCTGCTGTATAGGACAACTTAATTAAGATTATGGGTGTTTTATGAACTTGCCTACTTCTCATTTTTCTAAACAGATTTGTTAGTCTGCTTAGTTTTTAGGGTAGCTGTCAAGTAGTCAAGGACTAGGTATGGGCCCACGGGACTAAGGGTAGTTGTCATAGTTGTCACGGCGTCACCTAGGCATCCAGACGTCCTTTGCTGGAATGGAGCTTTGGTCTCATAGGAGCCTTTTGGTGTAACCTTGTTTTATTCCTTCCAACACTTGGGGTTGCCTAGGCTGCATGACAACTATGGTACTCGTATTGTATACCTTGTACACTTTTCCAAACACTAACATGTCTGTGTTGTCGAGCGTATGGGTCCTGGGTTCTTTTAGGATCAGCATTTCATGCATTTGGTTTTTCAACTTATGCTGGTGACTAGGATATACATGATGTGTTTGCTGCAAGAACTTACTTCAATTAGATTAGCCCAAGTGTCTATTAACTTAGATTCTTTCATAAATGGGAAGTATTATGGAGTAATATCCCGGGATTTTGCTCTTCGTGCATGATGCTTGGGGACAAGTGTATATTGCCTTCCGTTCAAAAGATGGGGTTGTGTATTGAGTGAGTTTACCAGTAATTGTATTGTTTGCCATCATAGAATGGATCGGTACCAGTGTCCATTGTGGGACAATCTGAGTTATATTTTCCTTGAGCACTAAGCCTTTATTCTTAACTTTTTTGGGGTATTACGCTCGTTGAATACCTAGAAAGAAAGCAGCTACTTCAAACACCATCAGAACGATTGCGGCTGTTACAAGAGATTCCAACAATAGTTGCGGAAGAAGTTGAGCCTGAAGCGAGTCCCCAGGATTGTCCATTGGATATGAAAGAAGCAAAAGATGACTCACCAAGATCGATAATTTTAGGGGCTTTGGGAAGAAGTTCTTCTGAGAATTTAGCTGGTGATATAACTGTATCAACTCAGATGATGGTGAAAACCGATGCTGCAGGTTAGTTTAGCTCAAAAATCTCTTTATTTTCTTCCTATATTCTTATTTTAGAGCTTTGACTTTGGAACTTGTGGAATTGTTGTGTTTATGGGTATGGCAGGAGATGGGGTTGTGTATGATCAGAAATCTGAAAAAAGTGAAGTTGGAGGTAGTGTAATTCTCTCTCTCCTGCATTGATTTTGTGCATTTTGTTTATATATGCAATAATTCAGCATACTTTCAATAGAAAAAAGGAATTGCATTGTAGTAAAGCTCCTCGTTGAAATCTTAATTTAGAGATTTGAAAGGCAATGTAAAATTTAGAAGGAAGACCCTCTACATGAGAAAGATGCTTCTGTAGAAAACTATATTATCTGCAGCCAATGCTCTATTAGACACCGTTCGGCACCGATATATACGAAAGATTAGTGTGGCAACTTAATGAAGCCTTGAGAAAGATGAAGGTCAGCAAGACACCAAGCCTAGATGACATCCCAATAGAAGTGTGGAAGACCCTAGGTGTATGTGGAGTTTACTAGTTAACCAAGTTGTTTAACAAGATTATGAACACAAGGAAAATGTTAGATGAATGGTGGAAAAGCATTGTTGTTCTGATCTACAAAAATAAAGGTGATATTCAATGCTCCAACAACTACAGAAGCATAAAGCTAATGAGTCATACTATGAAATTATGGGGGAAGGTTATATAGGCCCGCTTGAGAAGAGAGACTCGTATCTCTGAGAATCAATTTTTCTTTATGAGATCCTGGTGACTAGTGTGAGATTTGTGGAAGGCTAGGGCAAGGAATTCCCAATTACGATCGGTTTACACTAGAGATCTACCTTAAGCCCTTATTTGTTTACTCTTATCATGGATGAGCTAACCGAGTGCATCCAAGATGAGGTCCCATGGTGTATGCTTTTCGCCGACGAGGATGATATTGTTTCAGTGGATGAGATAAATGAAGGGGTTAACACAAAGTTAGAGCTGTGGAGATCAACCTTGGAAACAAAAGGCTTTAAGATTAGTAGATTGAAGACTGAGTATATATGGTGTAACTTTTGCTACACAATGTTGGATAATAAAACGGTAAAAATTGAGAGAGATACAACAAAGTGACTATTTTAGATATCTGGGGTCAACCATAAATAAAGAAGGCTACATAGAGGATGATGTTTCACAAAGAATTAAAGTGAGATGGATGAAGTGGAGAGGAGCGACTGTAGTGTTTTGTGACCGACGTCTCCCTTTAAAGCTTAAAGGGAAGTTCTATAGATCTGTTGTACAACCGGCTATGATGTACGGGGCAGAGTGTTAGGCTGTAAAGAAGTGGCACATAGATGAGCTATGTGTAGCAGAGATGAGGAAGTTACGATGGGTGTGTGGCAAAACTAGGAAGGATAAAGTAAGGAATGAGCTGATTTGGGAAAAATTTACCCTGATTAATGACGAGCTCCGAGAAATCCGTTTGAGACGGTATGGACATGTTCAACGGAGGCCTGGTGATGCCCCTGTAAAGAAAAGTTTGTGATAACAATTGAAGGAGCTAAAAGATTTAGGGGCAGGACTAAAATGACCATAGGAGAAGTTGTGAGGAATGACATGCATAGCCTAGGTCTTGTCCCAAGTATGACTTCATATAGAGCCTATTGGAGGGCTAGGATCCATGTAGCCGACCTTATGGAGCTCAGTTTCTCTTGGTTTGCTGGGCTTTGCCTCTTTCCCCTTACTGTCATTTGTCTTTCATGTCTGGTATCTTTTCTATTACTTTTCTTTTGCCTGGTTCCTATGATGTTTTGGATCTCTATTTTTCTCTTTTTGTTTTGCGCATATCCATGTAGACCCCATTAAATTGGGATAAGGCTGAGTTTGTTGTTGTTGTTGCGAGGCTACAAGAGAGCAACACTTATTAACCTACAGACTACAGTAGACCAGGATCAAACATAAAACTGAATATATGATCAGAATATAGAAGTTAAAATATCTCAAAGAACAAAAGAAAAGAACAGAAGGATTGGTAGTGAAGGGGATAAAGGTAGTCTCTCTCAACCATGACCTTTCGCCACTGTCGCTCACAGCTTCCAAGCCGAGGCTCTCTTTTCTTTAAACTCAATCCTCTTTTAGGCACTAAGGCCCTAACATATATAGAGTACTGTGGTAACCTTTACAGGAAAGAAAATTAAATATAAAAAAAATTCAACAAGTAATGGCCCACACATGGTTTTGGATACCTTGTGCATCAAGAAGGATAAAAAAATGGAAACTAACCTAAATTACCTTGTAATTCTAGTTAGAGAAAATACAAATTGAATAATCTCAAAATAAAAACAAAAAGAAGTCTTTAAAGGAGTCCACACAAGTCAGCAACCTCTTCCAGAAAATAATCTCCGTGTAATCTTTTCATGGCCCTACAAGATGCCCTAGAAGACTTTTTCCGCAAAGAAGAAACTGCTGCATCATATACTCCATGCGACAGCCTGGCTGAGTAAGTCTATTCCTAAATATTCCACCAGCTGGCCTTGGGGGCCCACTTAATTATGAAATCTCCTCCCTATCGATCAGCTGAATTTTGGAAAATAACAGGCTGGTCAGGCTGGCCAATAGCTGATGACAATGCAGGAAATAAACTGCTCAATATAATAGGAAATAGGACAGAAATTATCACCTTAAATAACTGTGATCTCTTACTTCAATTCGGGACTTCAATTCTGGAAATAAATCTCCTTTAACAGGTCAATTGATATCTCCTTTCTGATGAGATATCTTCCCAAATCTCCAACGGATAATGAAGATCGATATCTTCTCAATCAATAGGCTTGAACTACATCATATAGCTTGTAGCCATGGTTTTAAGTATCTCCGATACCGATACGATACCCTCCGATACGTATCTTAAATTTAGTCGGCCGATACGATACACACCGATACGATACATNTGCTATCCCCAAAAGACTGTCTTGTATGATAAAACCCACATCTTAAGGAGTTTGTTGTTAGTCGCCAACTAATTCAAACCCTTTTTCCAACATTACCTCTATTAGTTTGGCTTATTAATAGAGGAAAACAATTATGACAAGTGAATACAATAAATGTGTGGATGTTTAAATAGGCGCTTTATGGGGAATCCAACAGAACTTCATATCTTGGATTTAAAATGGACAAACATTTTGGGACAGCGAAACACCTCAAACAGGATTACCATTGTGGGATGGACGTAGTATATTTGATTTAGAACAATGATAACTCGGATCAGTCATGAAATGTATGATATATATGTTGCATATGCTGTTTGTTGATTTGTTTGAATTACTAATTCTTTCTAATGTCTATTGCAGGTGTGACATTGTTGACATTTTGTTTGAGATGCATCGTATTCTTCGCCCTGAAGGCGCCGTTATAATAAGAGATCACATAGACATCATTGTAAAAGCAAAAGGCATCATTGATAGAATGAAATGGACCAGTAGGATCATACACAGTGAGCATGGGCCTTTCCATCCAGAAAAGATCCTCCTTGTTGACAACTCAGAACAGGTTGATTATTCAAATGATGTTGCGAGCAAACAATAATTTTGATTAACTTAATACTCCCAAGCATAGTGTAGTTTGTCTTGCTTCCTTTTTCTCTTCCTATTTTCCTTTCCCTTTTTTATTTAGGAAGTAGAACAATTGACAAAGAAGTTGACACCGACGAAGCTGAGTGTTTTACAATGTATAAGTAGAATGCATAAGCCACGTTTCAAAGCTATCCATTCCTAGACTACAGATGTTCTGTAACTCTCGCTGGGAGACAGTTATTATCCCTAATCCCTGCCAATGTAAGTAAGCTAAGGCTTACCATGTCTGTGCTGTGATTCCCGGTTCAGGATTGGTTAATGATGTCTGTTTGGATGCTGCATCTTGAATGGCTTAGGCTTAGAATTTCAAATTTTCTCTTGGATTATTCTAGTTGAATGAGAATATGATTCAGAATGTCCCAATTTCCCCAACGGCTTCTTTTTCTGAAGGCAAGGGGGTGATCACAATTTTTCTTTATACCAAACCTACCTGTATGTGATAGTATTGCCTCTTCGTTATTGATGTATTGAAGGTGGGTATAGACTTTGCAACATGAGCAATGCCAAGAAGACTGAGATCATCTCTGGGGTCTGAGGGAAAGTAAGGGGAGGCCAAACTAATATCTTTTTATTTTTATTTTTGGTGTTGGTCAAGGGGCAGTCAACCTTTTTTATGGTAATTTCATTGGTGGCAGACCCTTTTGGCCAGTTCAGAGGCTAATTCCAAGAAGAACTGGGCTAGGGCTAGGGCTAGCTTATCCAACATATGGACCATGAACTTGAAACGCCTATAACTTAGGCTAATATACAGGCTACCGGTAAGTGAGACAATTTTTTAAGTGTGGAGCTAATGAGCTTGATTCCATCCCATAATGGAGATATGGCAAAATAATCCAACATCAGGACATCTTGGTGATTCTTGGACTACATTGGATAAGATTCCCTTCTTAGGGTATTATGGTCATTTCACATGGATGTATTGTGAATGTGTCATTTCTTTAGATATAAGATCCTTCAAAGAAAATTCATAATCCTTAAGCAACCTCTAGGGGTGATAAAATGAGGTGTCTTATAAACGCACCCTGAATTTCCCAAATTCAGAAGAAGGAAGATAAGGAGGCCGGAGTCCTTTTCCATAGTAGCTTTGTTTTGTAGCTTCAAAATGAAGGAGCATGGTGCAGGGTTTTAAGGGAAAAGGGAGAAATGAAGAGGGAAGAAGAAAATGGGAACAAAGGTTTTGTTTCCTTTCTTCCTTCAACTTGATATTTTTGTAAATTTCTAAAATGCCCATGGTTTTGCAAAAAATCCCTCCTGATTCCATATTACTTCTAGATTCTACCCTGCACTACAAGAAAAATGGTCAATTGCTACACTTTTTTTCCTACGGGAAATAAATCCCGTAATAATTGATAACATATAGTACGGTAAAATTTTACCGTAATATATATTTTAATATATAGTACGGTAAAATTTTCCCGTAGTATATACTAAACTATATATTACGGTAATATGTTCCATAGTATATATTAAATATATACGATAGTAATATTTTCCCGTAGTATATAATCACGTATATAGTACGGGAAATAATTTCTTATAGTATATAGTTAAGTATATAATAGGGTAATAATTTCCCGTAGTATATAGTTAAATAACAAAGAATACAAGTACCTACTTAATTTATACAACAGTAGTATTTTTCATAGTAATATATACTACAGGAAATATTTCCGTTTTCCGTAGTATATATTGTTAAGGGATCCACGTATAAACTTAGGCATATACTACGGTCTATAGATTTTCATATCATATGATAAAAATACATAAGAAAGCACTGTTACATGGGCCATCGTCGATTCCTTCCACAAGCTCATAAATTTCATCGTGATAAAAGAAGTTTTGATGGTTATGAGGAACATAGAGTGCAACCAAAGACACCTTCTGGCTTTGATGTGTTGGAGCAATTATGGGATGTTCAGTTTCCTCCATTCAGGAAAGAAGTTGTTGACAATAGTGGAAAGAAGAAAAGAAAGAGATTACAACAACCAGAACTCCCACTTAACTGGAAGAAGAAGAGTATATTCTTTGATCTGCCATATTGGAAACATAATGTTGTCCTACACAATCTAGACGTGATGCATATTGAGAAGAATGTATGTGATAGTATCATTGGCACATTGTTAAATATAAAAAACAAAACGAAGGATCACATGCACACTTGTCTAGATCTGAAAGATATGAAAATACGTACTGATCTACATCTAAAGGTAATTGAAGGCAAGAATAAAGGCATTTTACCTCCAACACACTACACAATGTCAAATGAGGACAAGGAGGAGTTTTGCACAATATTAAGTGGTGTGAAGGTTCCAAATGGCTATGCTGGTAATATCTCTCGTAATGTGCAAGTCAAGGAGAGGATAATATCAAGAATGAAAAGTCATGATTGTCATATTTTGATACAACAACTTCTTCCAATCACCTTACGGACTGTTTTGCCCAAGAATATTGAAAAAATATTTGTCACATCCCGTTTGCATAGAACCGGACCGGAGACAGGGTTAACTCCGGTTAACCCAAACCTGCCAGGATCATCTGATACAGTACCCAACCACAACATACACACATCTAAGATAAACGTTCAAAAGTTCAGCGGAAGACTTAACTTACCTGTAAATACCCCTAATATACTTGATACCCAAATTGTAGTATATAGATAAATATATGTGGGCCCACAGGCATGATATTTACACAAAAAGAATAACAATTCACATATCAAGTACACAAAAAGGGGTCACCAAAAGAATCAAAAAGTAAAACCTGCACGGCGTCAATACTGCAATCCCGTAGCACAGCTCTCGCACGTGCAATCTGTACCATGCTCATACTCCTCGGGGACCCACCAATCCTCGGAAAACTCAACTGTGGGGCCCAACCCATGATCTTCAAGCTGGTGACCTGCAAAATCATCTAAAAGAGGTGCGCACGTGGGATGAGCTCACTAGCTCAGTAAGTGAAAAGAAGGACCACACAACAATCACATCCATATGCACTATATGCTATGCAATTCATTTAAAATCACATCCACCTAAACAACATTACTAAGTCTTTGGTGTAGTGCTACTACAACCACAGTGCGCGTATACTCCGAGTACGAGCCGTGAACTCCATCCCGCGATACGCCCATAGGGCTGTCGGAGAAGGCCCACTGTGAGTACTCAGAAAAGTAAAGCATGCCGACTACTGGCTCTCAACATAAAAGTAAATGACAGAAAGTAAAAGTGATGACTCCAGTAATTTAAAAGCAATACGATTGGCCCTCTTGAATATACCACCGATGTTACCGACTGTCCTAATGACCAGCCGGACGTATGTCTAACCGCCACAGTGACCCGATAACCGCGACCACTGCTTCCCCCCAAATGGTAACCCAACACCTCAACCCCTATTGGGAAGGGTCGTAGCACAGGAAGATGATAATTCTAAACCGCATGCTCCTATATGACATATTATGATTGCATAGTGCCACCGCGTCCCATTCCACGGGCCACCAATACACTCGTTTTCAAGCCGACTATGGCATCTAGTCTAATAATGCATCATGCACAATGATCCCATCATTCATCACATAAACACATCATCATTTAGCATTGAGAAAGTAAAACACAACACACATATCATAATCATAGGAGGATGGCTAAGCTACACATAATTGCATGATGACATGGCTAGTCTAGATACAATTGAATGAATGCCAAACAAGCCTTAAAATAAGGTCAAACATCCTCTCCCCACTTACTTGTCTTGTACAAAGACTCACGCCCGATACAGATGAGATCCGACGCGAGAAACATAAATTTTGGTGAACCTATCATAAGTGAATGGGGTTAGCATTTCACCACTTTGGGGTCAAAACTAACAAGATCTGATGACAAAATCATGTTTAGAATCATAAAAGAAGGTTGCACGCCCGTTTTGGTCCATTCGGACAAAAAAATCACGTTGGGGGCCTCTCGGGTGGGTCGGATAGCCCACCGGTCACGGCCCACCGGTCATCTCAGGTGGGCAGGTTGGCCCACCGATCGACCCACTGGTGGGGACCGAGGGTCGATCATGACCGACGGGCAGGTCGACCCACCGATCATCCTACCGATCGGCCCATCGGTCGTAGCCAAGGGCCTACCCTCTCAGGCAGGCACCCTCAGGCGGGCCATTCGGCCCACCGGTCTCAGCCCACCTGAGAGGGCGAAAAAGTGCCCTTTTTTCTCCGAAACTTTTCCTAACCTTTGGGGAATCAAATGGGGTTTTTCCAATCACATTTTTCACACATTCAAGGTCTTATAAGATGATTCTAACCTAGATCTAAGTTAGATTTAAGGATTGAAAAGCCATCTTACCTTCTTTTCTCAATAACTCTTTCAAAACCCTAAAATCACTTCTTAGCTCAAGAAATCACCAATGCTTCTCTAACCTTGTAAACACTTCTTCAAATCCTTCAAAATCAACACATAGACCATCTATCAAACCTTAGATTCATCATCTCGAGGGGGATTTACAAGAACTCAAGGAACTCTACCCAAATCAAGGGTTTTACTTGGGTTTGGTGAAAGTTTAAGAAACATAGCCTTTGCTCACCTCTAATCGTAGATCTCGTGTTGGGGATCACTCTTCCAGCGTAGGAATGGGAAGATCAAACCTTGGCGCCACTTAAATGCATTTCTTCTTCCTCTTCCTTCCCCTTTCTTCTTCTACATTCTCTTTTCTCCCTTCATTTCTCTCTCCTCTTTACTCTTCTCACCAAACCCCTTAATATAATAAATGAGAAAATGAAAAACATAATACTACTATTTATACTTTTTAAAACCACAAGTAACCACATGGGTGGGTCACTTAGGTGGGCAGATGTGCCCACCTGTGACCACCCACCTGAGGGCCGAAAATTGGCCAACAAGTGAGATTTTGATGGAATTGGACTCTCGGCATGTATCTCACTCTCAGCACAAGCTATATCATACGTATGCGCTTTAGGATATGGCTACATACCAGCATTATCCGTACATGGCCTTATGATACGTGCATGTGCACGGCTTGGGTACACCCGTCTCCTCTGGCACTGACTCGAACTTGTCTAGCCAACCTGTGCTCAAAGTCACCCTTACCATCATGGTCCATAAGGAACCCGCCTTAACCCTCACTGGTTCGGGTCATGCATGGTTAAATCGGGTCAGCCGCGTAATTAGACCGGGTTTAAAAAGTAGGGTAATACATGCGATGGATCATGAACGTATCGCTTTAGCATGGATACATGGAATACATTATGAACATTCCCGAGAGAAGGTGGCAGAGCAAGCATGTAGGCTATTGAGCCAACCCGAGCTAAGATCTCAAATGGGCCAATGTATCTCGGGCTCAATTTACCCTTTCTATGGAATCTTTGCAACCCTTTAGTAGGGGAAATCTTGAGAAACACCTTTTCTCCTGCTTGAAACTCAATGTCTTTCCTGCGATTGTCTGCATAGCTCTTTTGACGTGACTGAGCTGCCTTAATCCTTTCTCGAATAATATCGACCTTGTCACAAGTCATCTGTATCATTTCGGGTCCTAACATTCGACGTTCGCTTACCTCATTCCAATACAGAGGAGTTCTACACTTCCTACCATATAATGCCTCATATGGAGCCATCCCAATCGTAGCTTGGTAACTGTTGTCATAGGCAAACTCCATAAGGGGTATATATTCTTCCCAACTACCACACATTTCCATTGCACATGCCCTGAGCATGTCCTTTAATAACTGTATGGTTCGCTCCGACTAGCCATCAGTCTGTGGGTGGAAAGCAGTACTCAAATTCAATTATGATCCCAAAGCATGCTAGAAGTTTTTCCAAAACCTGGAGGTGAACCTTGGGTCCCTATCTGACACAATGCTCACTGGCACTCCATGCAAGCGCACTATGTTATCCATATAAAATTGTGCTAACTTGGCCATAGAAAACTTGGTCTTGATGGGAATGAAATGAGCAGTCTTAGTAAGCCGGTCAACTATCACTCATATCGCATCCATCCCCTTAGGTGTGCATGGTAGTCCAGTGACAAAGTCCATTGTAATCCTATCCCACTTCCAGTCTGGTACTGGGAGTGGTTGAAGAGTACCATAAGGTCGATGCCTCTCAGCTTTTACTTTTAATGTAGGGATGGATTTGACAAGTCAAACCAGCCCCAAACTGCAGGAACTTTTAAACTAAGAACAACCAAAACCAATAGCAAACTTATAGCAGAAAATCAGACTTCAACCCCCTTTGATGACACTATAAATCCAAGGAATACAACCTTGGGTAGCATGAGGGAACACTTCTTGAGATTAATGTATAACTTCTCAGCACGGAGTACTCTCAAGACTTGCCTCAAGTGATCCTTATGCTCTTCTTGGTTCTTACTGTATACCAGAATGTCATCAAAATAAACAACCAAAAAGCGACCAATGAAGGGACGAAGGACCTGTGTCATCACCCTCATAAAAGTACTAGGTGCATTTGTCAGACCGAACGGCATGACTTTCCACTCATAAAAGCCATCCTTGGTCTTAAAGGCGGTCTTCCACTCATCCCCAGAACGGATGCGAATCTGATGATAGCCACTCCTCAGATCTAGCTTGGAAAAAACCTTTGCCCCGGACAGCATGTCCAACATATCATCTAGTCGTGGTATAGGAAACCTATACTTGACTGTTATCTTGTTGATAGCACGGCTGTCCACACACATACGCCAAGAACCATCCTTCTTTGGCGTGAGTAAAGCTGGTACTGCACAAGGACTTAAGCTCTCCTCAATGAAGCCCTTCTGTAGTAACCCATCCACTTATCGTTTCAGCTCGGCGTGCTCAGTAGGACTAAGTCTGTAAGCAGGAAGGTTGGGTAAAACCGAACCAGGTACCAAGTCAATGGCATGTTGTATGTCTCTCATGGGAGGCAACTCATCTGGGAGATCATCAGGGACTAAGTCAGAAAAATCAAACAGGAGCTCTCTAATAGGTGCACTATACGTTACCTCAGGTTGGGGGGTGACTTCCCTAGTAACAAGTGCCATAACCATTCCAGTCTCATGACTTGTGCGTAAGAACTGTTTATGGGAAATAGTTAGCAACTCCTTTGTGGGCAGAGCTAATACCTTCTTCTCATTGTCAATGCCCTTCTGATTTGACCTTAATGACCTCTTCCGCCGTATATCAGCCGGCACATTTACCGGATAGAAAGTTGTAGGAACTCCCTTCCACATGAAAGTACACAGATTCTTCTTCTCTCCAACCATGGCATCATTGTCATACATCCAGGGACGACCAAGCAATACATCTGTGAGTTTCATTGGGATCACATCACACCAAACTTTCTCTTCATATCGGTAAAGTTTCAAAGGAACTGAGCACCTCTTATTCACCTCTAAGGTATTACCATTCAGCAAGGATACCTTATAAGGCTGAGGATGTGGGTCAGCTTTCAAGGTTGCTTTCTTCACAAAGGCTTCAGAAACAACGTTGACACAACTGCCACTATCAATGATAATATGACAAGTATGCTCACCTGACTTCATACGGCTGTAGAATATGCAGTTACGTCGCCAATCCTCTCCTTTGGTTTCAGCCACCAATATGCGAGTAACAATATTTATTCCCTGGGTATCATCCTCATTAGTGTTTTCCATATCATAGTCATATCCACCATCATCATCATCATCTAAGGGGTAGGGATAAAGAGCTGACTCATCCTCCTCATTGGAGTCTTCAACCTCAGCTACTGCATTAACCCTCTGCTTATGTGGACAAGACTTAGCAAAATGTCCTAACTCTCGACAATGGAAACACTGTACCTTATTACTACCTGTCATGGGTGCCTTTCCTTTATGATCAGCTCGTGGAGGAAAAGTGGATTTTGGAGGTGTTGAGCTACTAGGTTTAGTGGCTGGAAAATTCTTCTTTACCTCCCCAGCTTGGAAACCAAACCTTCTAACTGGCTGTGCTAGAAGCTCCTCTGCTCGTAGGGCCTTGTCAAAACAATCCCTCACTGAGTGCACTTCAACAACTCCGATACCCCTGTTGATTTCAACTCGTAATCCCAGTCGAAACCGAGATAATAGTTGCCTTTCATTCTCCCTTATGCCTGTACGAGAATAAAGTGCGTCAAACTTGTTCATGTACTCGGCAACAGTCATAGACCCTTGACGAAGAGAGTTCAGCTGGTCTTGTATGCGAGCTCTGAAGTTGCGTGGCAAGTATTTATCTGATAACTCAAGCTTCATCTCTTCCCAACTAGTAGGTTCTCTACCACGGTCTTCCAATTCTAGCTCATAGGTCCTCCACCACTCACGAGCAGCCCCAACTAGCTTAGCACGAGCTAGTTTCATCTTCCGTTCTTCAGGTAACTCATAATAGTCAAAATAGTCGTCTAGTGCCACTACCCAATCATAGAACAATTGGGGGTCATATCTCCCATCAAACTCCTTCAGATCGAGCTTGACCTTCTGTGAATCTCCAGAATACCTCTGTTGCACGGGACGCTCAGTCTCAAAATATCCTCTTACATGCTCTTCAAAAGTAGGTTGTGCTACCGGAACCCTCTGTGGTGCTCTCAGATTAGGGTTTGCTCTCCTATTAGTCAACTGAGTAACCACATTCATTGGAGTGTCCACTTCGGGTGTTGTACATGAATTGCCAGTAGGCTGTTGGGGTGGGGTCTCTTCATTCAACAACCTGGCATCCAATTCAGCCTTCAACTCAGCCTTTAGTTCAGCTCTCATATTCTGTATCAACTCCATAATAGAAGCTAAGGTGGGGGTGTTGTTCTCAGCCATGCTCTGATACCACTTAATGTAGGGATAGGTTTGACAAGCCAAACTAGACCCAAACAACAGGATCTTGTAAACCAAAGAACAACCAAAATTACCCAAATAAATCAAGCACAGTATGGTGGTAAAAACCGAGATAACAGAATATGACGCTTGCAATCGATTTCAACAACTCAGAAATTCTGAAACAGAATAACAGCCAAGGGTTTAGGGGCTGAACTCATCAACTAACAAGCATAAACAGTGAAGTATATGATCAGCAACCAGTAACAACACACAGTATCAAGAGAATCAGAATTCTGGGCAGGAAACAGAATCGGCCAGAATAGGAGACTTTCCAGATTTCACAATCGGCTGGTCTGATTATGCTCAGATTAGTATTGAGCCTCCTTATAGATGAGACTATCACTCGATCCAAAATTCAAGACCATCAGATGGCTGCAACTCTCAGAACAGAGAAGGGCGACAGGATGGAAATCTGAAATTCTAAACCCAGAATTTGGAAAAAAAAACCAACAGATCTCTTACCTGAATCAAAGGGCCTTGTAGAATAAGAAGAAGAAAACTTGAAGAAGAAAAAGAACACTTGAAGATGAACCTCTTGGACTTCTCGCCGCAAAGAGTCGTCGGATCGAACACCAACCCAATACCTTGATCAAACACAAGGAAGTTCTCTCGTAGAGAAAACAGCAGCAGCAGCCATGTAGTTTGTAAAAATCGTGGCTCATTAAAGGAGCCATAGCTTTATTTATAATAGTGATAGGGGTTACATAAAATAGAAACTAACTTTAGTTTCCAAAAACTGAAATAGGAAACTAAAAATTAGAAACTCAACTAGTTACTAAATCTGAAAATAGAAACTTACAAAATAGAAAGTCTTGTGACTGAAAATTAGAAACTAATTTAAGACTGAAAATTAGAAACTAAATAACCCCATCTAAAAAGGAAACTAAAGAAAAAGGAAACAAATCACTGAATCCCGTATTCAATCTTAGACCCTCCCTTTTTGACCCATAAAAGTGGTCTATTACCCTCAAAACACATAGGATCAAAGGCCCAATATGTATGGAACCCAACCCTAAGCTTATTCCTAATAAAACAAGCCTATTTTGGTAATTAATCTGCATCAACTCTCCCCATCTTGAAAAAATTCGTCCTCGAATTTTGGAATGATAAGGAGGAAACAACATGTGCGTAGCAGCTTTAACCATTCCCAAACAAAATTCTGCTTGCTTGTAGACTTTTGGAAGGTAGTCTTCAAGGTGTGGAGCTTTCTCTTCAAAGAACCATGATGGCATAACAAACTCTATATGCTCAACCTCTGAATCAATACCAACTGTGAATGTCGTGTGCATAGAGTCGTCAATGTTGGTAACCTTCTCATCAAGGATTGGAACAAACGCTTCCTTTTCATCATGAATCTCAAAGACTTGTTGTGGAGTTCTTTCAATCACTACCTCATCTTCCTCATCTTTAGTGTTGCCTATTATGCTCTCTTCAATGTAGAATCCTTCACTGGAGTCTTCTTCCATGGTTTCAGTCTTGTCTACTATGCTCTCTTCAATGTAGAACTCTTCAGTTGAATCTTCTATCTCTTGACCTTCTGTTTTTGAAGCTTCAAGAACCATCTCTTCAATGTGAACCTTGACTTCAAGTTCTTTTGGTTTGAATAGAGGTATCTTCACTTCACATAAAAGAGTTGTGGCTCTTGGGGGTATTGAAGTGTTAGGTTTAGTGGCTGAAAAATTCTTCTTGACTTCATTCTCCGATTTGGTTTTCTCTGTGAGCAAATAGCTGCTGCGAATTAGGGTTTCGGTGAGAGCGGAACAATGGGGCACACGAATGTATGGAACTCCCACAACAACACTCTTCCCCTTCCATCTCCCACAAAAACCCACCACTGTGGCCCTTCACTGAAACCATGACCCAGCATATCCCACTACCCTCCTTTTTGTTGGTCGACACTCCCTCGCTGCTCTAGAGTTCATCCAGCCAAGGAAAAAAAAAAAAGGAGACGAGAAGAGAATCTGGAGAAGGGAAAAAAGAAAAAAAAAGTGAACAGAAGAGCAGAGAGTATGAGACAGAGAACATACCTGGTTCAGGTCTTCCCGCCTCTAGCAGCCAGTCGAGTTCTCGCATCTAAGGTCTCCCTTCGAAGTCGCACCATCCTTTTCCTCATATTGGCCCCATCCTTTGTTGCAGCCCTTCGATCATTTCTCTGTTTTCCTTGGTTCAACAAAGAAGAGAACCCGCCGCCTTTCTCACAACCTTCCTCTTTGGTTTGAGTTGCTTGACAGAGCAAGATTCCAAGTAGGACCCCTTTTTTTGTTCTTTACTTATTTTAATCAGTTATATCCCTATTTACCCTCCCCTTCCTCTTTTATTATTTTCTGTCCTATTTTTCTACTTACTTCCAAGTATACCCCTACCCCCCACACGTGATATCCCTTTGTGGTTTTATTGAACTTCAAATATTTACACTCTTGCCATCCTCATCTCAAGTTCCATTTATTTACACTTTTGCCGCTTTGTTCTAAACTTCCATTTAATTACTTGTTTTTCCATTCACCCTTTGCTTCAAGTGTTCTTGCCATAGTGGGTCCATAGTGATTCTGAATAACAAACCTAGCCCATGGATCTCGACATTTTATTGGATATACGTCAACAAATGCAATTGATACGAGAGAAGCTCAATGAGATTCAACGACAATGCAAGGACATCAAAGACCTAGCATTAGTCACATCTGATTATATGCACTCTACCTTTAACTATGTGATCTCAGCCATTTAGCAACAAGTAAACGAGTTAGAAGATGAGTCACCAATGATGGAAGGTGAGATGGCACCATTGGACGTGGAAGATCAACTTGTGGAAAAGTTTAAACCAGTTGATCACTTTAGTGAACTGATCGATTTTATTTTTCCAAGTCATTACTTCACCAATGAACTTTGCGTCGTGGTTTTCATAGCATTTGATCGTGGTTTTGATGGTGACTTCATACATGCAAGGTTGGATGCTGATCGATTGGTGTTGATTCTCCTGTTCTACAGAACTCGTCTCTCAAAATTGGAGAAATTGATGCAGATATACGCCCGTGGAGCCATCCATACCCATCTGGGTATCCAGATGGATATGAGCTAGATCCATATTTGATTATTTGATCTAGTAGGATATAGTAGGCTTTATTTAGGAGAATAATATATTTAGTTTATTTTATTTTGTTTATTTTTGGGAAGTTGCATACGTAGGATATAGTTAGAGTTGGTTTGGGATTTCTTTTTCCTTTTGAGTTGGTTTCCTTTTAGGATTTCTTCCCATGTTAGAGTTTTATAATTTCCTATTTATATGCTTGTAACGGATTGAGAAAGAGAGACTGAAGAATGAAGTTATGAGTTAATATTGTGGTGTGTTGCTGCCGGTTGAGTGTCTACAATTCCCCTGTCTTCCCCCCTCCCCTTTTTCTTGTGTGAATCATCTCTCTCCCTGCAAACCTGGGTTCCATCTTAGGTATTCTTTCTCTTCCCCTACTGGCCCTCCATCAATGGATCAAAAACTTGTTTGAGATTTAAAATGTAACCGCAAGCGTACGGATCAGTGTAGCTACGGGTCGAACACAGGGAGAGCAGCCACTTTATTTTTTTATTTCTTTTAATAATGCGAAAGTGAACTGATTAATGGTTGTGATCTAATTCTAATTACCGTCCTAAAAATAACGTCCTAACCATTCGTCATCTAAGAATTTAAAGACGCAAGCCACGCAATTAAAATTAAATAAATAAATAACTAAAAATAAACAACCCACGCAATTTAAAAAAAAATAAATAAATAAAGGAAAAAAATGCTGAAATAAAAATAAAGTAAAAGAAAAGGGATAAAGCTAAAGAGAGACTCACAAGTAGGTTTCTCTACTTAGCCCGCGGGATGCATCATAATATGAGCTTCCCTCCTTGACCAGA
>NW_024868513.1:60645-94267 GCF_013358625.1 Macadamia integrifolia | reverse complement strand
CCCCACCATGTTGATGGGTCTCAAACAGCCCCCCCAACCGTCAGTCTTCCCTCTGATGACTGGGAGTCTTATTGTAAATGGCATTCAATACTTGGGACCTGACAGCGCCGGTAACAACAATGTGAATGGGACAGCAACATCTGTTTGCAGGTGAGAAAGAAGTAAAAGAGAAGAACATTATGGCTTTCCCTTATTTAAGAATCCCACAAAAATCGATGACTTTGTGAGGGGAGGGGGTGGGTGGGGTAAATAACCAGCTATGTAGGCCAATTGGAAACCCTGACGTCTCTGTGACTGTTTGCCCGATTTCTCACTCTAACAACTGAACAACCCAATTTACCATCCTTTTGGGAAAGTTTGACAATTTTCCCACCTTTTGACATTCTCACCCCATCAAAACCCCTATAAACAAGCGAGTCCTTATGGATCGCTAAAAGTTAAAAACCCATATGGCAGTTTTGTCATTTTGATATCGGTATTTAACACCACACCAAACCCCCCCCCCCAAAAAAAAAAAAAAAAAAGGGTCTGGGATCGCTACCTGGTCATGTGGCTGCTGCTCCCCTGTGTCTGGGCATAGGGGCGAAACCAGGTAGCGTTATTTTCCCCTACAACAAAATGAAAAAGTTTATTCCTCTTGAAGTTCACTGACCGATCACTCAGAGAACTGTGCTCTCAAAACCCTATCAGTAACTCCGAGTTTCAAGTCTCATCTTTCTAATGGTGTCAAACATTGTTGCAGCTACTCTCTCTGTAGCATATATTTGTTGCTCGGAAGAATCCCAAGAGTAACTTATTGTGGTTGTATATGCTCCTTCACTCTCTTCCCTTTATCTGTTTTCTCTAATTGCAAGATGCATTGCATCCCTCTATTAATTGATACCCATGGGAGCTGTCCTGTCTTATTAGTAGTATTTACACCTAGTTGCTAAAAAATATTTCGGCTTTTAGGTTATACAAGTTTCTGTTATGTTCATTTGTTTGGCTAAATATTTGTTTTCCCTCGGTAATTGGTTGCGTTAGCAGGAAAGCTTCAGAAAACTAGTAGGTTTTGATTCGTAGTTCATGTATTCATTAATTTTTCATGAAAAGAAAAGCATGACATTTCTCCAGAATTGTTTATACTAGAGGAGTGACCGTTTTCTTTAGAGCCTGGAAGTGTTTCAGGTGAAAGAATGCTAGCCTAAACATCATAGCATTGATACTTTATGCTACTTCTGTTTTAGTGACTTTGTTTTTGAATGTATCTGACTCTTCATTGCATTCTGTTATTGTGCTCAGATGAGTCTGTCAATGCAGCGGAGGTCGCCAATACGACATGTCTCATCAGATCGTTCAGATTCTCCGGTGAGAAGGAGGAGTCCTCCTCGGATGAGGAGCCCGTCTCGGAGAGAAAGGTCTCCTGAGAGGCACAGGAGCTCTCCAAGAAAGAGGTCACCTGTTAGAACCATTTCTTCTCACAGGAGGAAGTCACCCACAAGAGAAAAATCAACTCGCTGTAGGTCTCCAAAACATGGAAGGTCGGTCTCTCCTGTATTGCGTTCTCCTTCTCCACACACAAAACGCCTGAAACGAGTTCAAGCTGAGCGTGAGGCTGACAGAGTTACTGACAGGGAGCGTGAGCGGAATAATGTCAGGGAAAGTGATAAGGGGAGACATAGGGAAAGGGGTGTGGACAGGGAAGCTCCTAGTAACAGGGAAAGGGGTGTGGACAAGGAAGCTCCCAGTGATAGGGAAAGGGGTGTGGACAAGGAAATTCCAAGTAAGAGAACTGAGAGGAGTGATCGAAGTGAGAGGAGATCAGCAAGGGATAGAGATGATAATGGCTCATCTAGGTCAAGACATGGGCACTCAACCTCACCAACTGATCGTGGCCACAGGCATAGACACAGTTCCCGCTCACCTCCGGGGGCCGGAGCACGTCACGAGGTGTCTGGTGATATCCACTCCTTCCTTTTGTTCATTATTTCTATGTTTTTCCTTGCACAAATTCTGAATATCAACATTTCCAAGTCAATTAGTTCTAGCAATCTCAAACTTTTATTGTGTAAATGTCATGTTTGATAGTTGTTTTGCCTATATATCATCATAAATGCTATAGAACTTCTGTAATGATATCAGAGGTATGAGCTAAAGCATTGTATATTTCAGGAAAGAATGTTCAACATGTTTTATGTATTGCAGTACAACAAGTATAAGGATATGGCTATGTATGATAGCTACTACTGCAATGTTGGTTTTGTTTTCTTTCATTTCTATTGGTACCTTTAGGCCATGTATTTGCTCTCATTGTTCACTTGTGCATGTGTCTGTGTGTTTTATTTTTTTTTTTGTGCTTTAACTTCAATTGAATAGAGAATGATTGCACAATTTTTTTTTTTTTATTATTAGGGTTTGAATCCCTAACATAAAATTTATTAGAGAGCAGCAGATTCTTTTTGTATTAGTGTCTGTTACTGTGGTTGATAATGAATGCACACCATTTAGTTCACCTTTTGGTGCTGCCTGAAGTCTAACCAGTGGTCCTTTTTCTTTTTTGTTCTAGGTGGCATACCCAAGAGGATCTGAGCAGAGCTGGTGAGTTGCTAGCTGCAATTTAAATATTTTTCTTGAATTATTGTATAAATGCTCTTAACCGTGAATGGATCCATGGACATCTTCACTAGTCAAGAACAAGGATAAGAGAAGTTTCTCTCTTCTCAAAAGGGAAAAAAAATTGAATGTGCTTAAATTATCGTAAACCACCTGAGCATTATTAATTTTGTTTTTATAAGTCGAAAGTAAGGAAAGAAGCCTGATCATTAGAAGGGCTTTGTAGTTAGGACGGTTGATTGATGTCTGGAGTTACTCTTTAAAAGGAAAGCATTACAACCTTTTTTTGCTGATGATGTTTCTTTACCTCAACACTGAAGTAAGTCCTATTTCAGGTCCCATCTGGAGAAAAAAAAGAGTCCTATTTCAAGTATTGTCTAGCCTGAAGTTTTTGGAACTCACACATGCATTTGTTGATAAATAATAACTAGAGCAACAATTTTGCTGGTAGTTTGTACCAAGGTTCAAAATTTGATGGCGAAATTTTTTGGTTTCGATGGACCTCAAAACGAAATCACTTCCCAACTACAAAGAACATCAATATTTCAACCAAAAAAAAAAAAAAAAAAAAAAAAAAAAAAAAAAAAAAAAAAAGAAAAGAAAAGAAAAAGAAAAAGAAAAGAAGAGTGAATCAAAATGCTAAAAATTTTGTTGAAGTAATTGACATGTCACATTCCTTCATATAAAATGACAAATTGTGCATCTGAATGAGTTAACAATTGGCAAATTGAGTTGAAATCGTTAGCATTACAATTTTTGGGGATTCAAACCTCTCCTAAACTCACTTAAGCGCTCTTGATGAGATTGCAAAGAGATTTTCTGTTGAAGCTTTAGGAAAGAGGTATGCTTTTAAATCATAGCATCTTGGCTCAAAATTTTTTTTTTTCTAGTTTTGACTTTCGAGCAATGTTTGAATGGTTACACTAGCAAAGTAGGGTGCAAATCAAACTACCACTTTGTGTGGTTTTCTTACATCTAATCATTCATACATGTGTATTATACATCAATAAATATCACTTTAAGCATCATTTTAAAGGTCTTAGTACTTCCCTTTTTTCCCCTCATATCTCTTCATTTCCCAAAATTTTACCAAATTTCTATGTACTCTTTGGCGAAATCTCAAACCTTGGTTGGTACATTCACATATGTTGCTGTTACCTTGCTGTTTGTGTCATTTGTTACTGTGAGAGGTTCACAATTGATAGACTGTACTTGATAGCCTTGACATGGCCTTTGCTAATGAGGTTGCATACTTGAGCAGGGATGATGATAAGGATTCAGTGGCTAAAATGAAGGCTACTGAGGAGGCCCTGGAAGAAAAACAAAAGGTAGTGAATGAACTTGGTCCTGCTGCTGTTTTATATTGTAGCTTTATCAAATTAGTCATATTATTTTGTTATTTGCACCAAGAAGATGAATTGGAGTCTCTGAGTAGTTGTAAGCTACATTATTGGCCCTAAGAAAATGAGCTGATGTTCTAATTTACATGGAAAAAAGTGGAAAATAGTGAGTAATCTTATTCTGCTACCTGGACATAGAGGAGTGGTCTTTTTTGTTTAAAGTTTTTTACAATTGTACTGTTGTTATTCGTTGTTTCCTGCTTAGTTGTTCCTTACCCGTTTGTGTCGTGAAATGCAGCAAAAACCTTCATTTGAGCTGTCTGGGAAGCTTGCTGCTGAAACAAATCGTGTTAGAGGTGAGATTCTCAATGACTTAGATTTTTAATCAGGATCATACTTTCCAGTGTCCACATGGCTCGTTTTATTTCAGTGGAAAATATTTTACATGTATTTTCTTATATGTAAAGAAAATTCTATAGTAATGAAGGAATAAATACATGTTCAAAATAATAAACTAAGCCTTCAAAATACCTTTTAAAATGCAATCCAAAAAGGACCAAGTTTTCCTCAAGCCATAGGAAAGGAGGAATTCCTCCGTCGATGGCCATCATTGTGCTTGGATGGGTTCTGGGGAACAGTGAAGGGCATTTTGGACCTCTAACAAATAGTTGGGGGGATAATAATGACTGTAGATTATGGGTGTTCCCTTCACCGTGGATGAAAGGGAATTTTCGTCTACAAAAAATGTGAAACAACCTCCAACTTATTTTTCTGGATGTGAGTTAATGGTATATATGTCAATTATACAATTGCCACCCATGATGGACCCAGTCATATGGATTAACCATTTTGTTCCTCTATTTCTCAAATATTTTTTGGTTTATGGGAACAAAAAAAGAATAGAAACTGTTTGCTAATGCCAGTTAATTTTTTTGTCCATAAGAATGAACTGGCATCAAAAGGTCGCTGGGAAATAGAAAAAAAAAAAAAGAATATCTTTTAGGAACTTCTTATCCCATAAATAAAAGGGAGCTGCTCTTTAATGAGCGCATGGTTAATTTGATGAGAAAAGAAGTAATTTCATGTTAAAAATAAAACACCTGCAATGCAACTTCCACCACCCCCCACCACCTCCTCCACTACCAACACCAGCACCCCCCACCACCGTTGCTACTACAACCATCATCACCACCACCACCGCCGCCACCAACACCACCACACCGCCACCGCCACCGCCACCGTTATCGCCATCGCCATCGCCATCGCATCACCTCCACCACCTCAAACTACCGCCGCGACCACCACCTGCACCGCTATTTCCACCACCACCACCACCGCCACCGCCACCGCCACCCTACCACAACCACCACCACCACCGGTACCACCACTCCATAGCCACACCACTGTCACCAACACCGCCTATGTTGAAATTTTGGTATTGAATGACATTTTGTAAATTTATATTAGTTCCATACACAGAAATTAATATGCAATTAACGAACACATTTCTATTTATTTTTTAGCCTAGAAATAGAGATTACTATATATGTTATCAAACACGTCTTTTGCCCAATAAAAAAAAATGCAAAAATTCATTTATGGATAGAAATTTAGGGCCTGCATGATAACCATTCTATTTCCGGGCTAAATTTCTATCCAGAAATGACTTTCTATTTTTGCTTCTAGGCCATATTTCTGGGCAAAATAACACTTTGATAATGTGTAGTAATTTCTATTTTTGGGTTAAAAAAGAATAGAAATGCGTTTGCTAAGCGCATATCAATTTATAAGTATGAAACTTATATAAATTTACAAAATGTTCTTCAATACCCAAAATTTTGACATAGGTGGAGGTGGCGGTGGCGGTGGCGATGGCGATGGCGATGGTAGTGGCGTGGAGGTTGAGGTGGTTGAGGGGGTGGCGGAAGTGGCAGTGGTGGCGGTGGCGGTGTTGCCGGTGGGGTGGTGGTTGAAGTTGCATTGGAGGTGTTTTATTTTTAATATGAAATTATTTCTTTGCCCATCAAATTAATCATGTGGTCATTAAAGAGCAACCCCTTATTTCTCCCTCTTATTTCAATGATAGAGAAGTTCTTCAAAGCTGCTTCTTTTTTTTATCTCTCAGCAACCTTTTGATCCTAGTTTATTCGCAGGGACAAAAAAATGAACTAGTGTTAACAAAAAGATTTCTGTTTTTTTTTGTTACAAGGAACAAAAAAAAAACTGAGGAATAGAGAAACTAAATGGTTATCATGCAGGCCCTTAGCCTAGAAACAGAATGGTTATCGTGCAAGCCCTTAGTTAGTCTACCATGTCTAAAAGTGCATGTTGTGTAGTGGTTTGATTTTTACCAGTGAGGAATGCTATTCTTTGGTCGTAGTTTTTCCTCCTTAAATGTTCCTTCTTTAATATGGTGAGAACATATCTTCCTTCTGACATTTAGTTGAGATCACCAAACCTCCCCATCTATTCCCCAAAAAGAGAGAGAGAGAAGATGGTCTTCTAAGTAGATGTTTAAAATCGAATCTTACCTAAGAGTTGCATCATGGATGAGGTGAATTGATACATAAGGGCATAAATCAGTCCGGAACAAACTGGTTATTCGGTTCAGTTCCAGAGAGTGTTGGTGTGATCTTGAACCGAACTAGTTCTGACAAGCGGTACCAAAATTGAACTTGCTCGGTTCTGACACAGTTCATTCTTTCCTCCAAAGTATTATATATCAATGTACTCTATGTAGTATAATATATTTACTTTAATACAGTAGTATTATAAAATCTCATACCAATATTAGTAATATATACTATAATATATTAGCATTATAGTGTATTACTATAACATATTAGTACCCAAATTCAGTTTGGCTTTGGTTAGAACCGATGGTTCCTATGCTGGAACGGGAACTGAACCGAATTTGTTTCCTGCATTTCAGATCCTGATGATTGACGGGTAGTAACCAAATTGTATTTGGTTTGGTTCAGCTTATTCGGTCTGGTCCCGTTTTTCGGTTTTGGTTCCAGTTTGATACCTTTATTCTTACAATAATTTTCATTATCTTGTTATTCCTTGTTAATTTGAAGTTTCTACCTTTCAGGTGTTACGTTGCTGTTTAATGAACCACCTGATGCTCGGAAACCCAATATAAGATGGCGACTGTATGTTTTCAAGGGCGGTGAAGTTTTAAATGGTAATGCTTTACAAGAATTTATTTCTTTATCTTCATATTCAAAGAATGTATTCTATCAGGTGGACAGTTGCATAAAAAGCCAATGTTCAGAAAAATAGTTATGAAGCATTCTATATCGTAACTAATAATTACTAATCTCTAGAACACCTTGTAAACATTTACAAATAGCTTATATGAATATTCTCTCTCTCTCTCTTTCTCTCTCTCTCTCTCTCTCTCTCTCTCTCTCTCTCTCTCTCAATTTTCTTTTCATAATTGACTTGAGATTCACTTATGGGTGGTGGCTACAGAGGGTTATTTCTCTGATGGATAGTGGTGGACTCAAAAAAGGAAAAACCAGAAGAAAGCTAATCAACCAAAATCTCTTATTGAGATCAAACTTAATCCAGACAGGCCTACTTAGGTTTTTTCAAGAAGTATTAAATGTCCATTTGAGGCTAAAAATTAGCTTTTATTAAATTCGAACAGTTGAAATATCTCAACTCCATCTTGATTGATTATTCCAATAGATTTCAGCAGCAAATAGTGATACTCATCATATCTAACTATGAAATTCAGAATTCAACAATTATGAGAGAAGTGAGAAGAGTACTCATGTATAATTGACAAAATTAAGAAAAAACAGTTTGTATAAACCTGTATGGGCTAACAGCAATGAACAACCAAAATAATGATTTTCTTGGAAAGATGACTAAAATAAGCTTTCAAATGGCCCTGGAATTTCATTAAATGGGTAAAATTTTGACCCCGGAAATATTTGGTTAAAATGAGGTGATAAAAGTAATTGCTTTTGAGATTTTTCTATAGTATATATGGGAAAGGCTATTAGAGTGCACCATCTTTGATTCACTGCATCTTCGTACTGCAATTTTCATAACGTACCTTCAGTGGATCCAATATTCCTATGAGTACTTCTGATTGGATGTCCCTGCATCAAACTCTTTTTTCTACCTTACCTCCCCACTCTTGGAGACGAGCGATTGATGCTGTTGCCAGTGACATCATCATTTCTACATTGTTGACAAAGATTGAGTTGGGATAAGGATCCATGTGGCCAACCCCATTTAATTGAGATAGTGATATGTTGTTGTTTTGACAAAGATTGAGATGCTGTGAAGAATGTCTGTTGAGTATTATTGTAGTTAGGAAAATTTCTGATTTGTGGCGATAGTACTAATTTGCACTAGCCAAAGTGCCAAACCTTTCCAAGCCTCTAATTTTTCCTGTAACTTTGGGAGGGGTAGTGGGAAACCAAAGAAATCATCTACTCTTCAATGACATTAAATCTCTTTTCACCTCTTTACTTCCTTTTCCAACTTTTAGCTTACAGTCGTAAAATTTATCATTGGAGTTTATCTTTTTTGTTTTTTTTTTTGTTTCTTTGTTTTTTTTCCGAATAGAAGTTTTGTAGTGTTTTGATCGCAACTCAATTGACTCGTTTGGAACAACTTGGGCCAAGTCTAGCATTGCAAAGTTTGTGCAATGAGGACTCGTTTAGTCCTGGGTAATTTATTTCTGCTCAATTCTAGCATCTAATCTTTGTGACAAAGCTTGATCTCAACAACCAGACACTGTGGAGAAGAAGAAGAAGAAAGGAGAAGAAGACAAGATGGGGAGAAGAAGACAGAAAACGATAGATTGAATTCACTATTGTGGACTGGCTATCAGCTTTATATAAAACAGTGACTGACTCTTGGTAGAAAGTCTACTAAGATCCAAAGACTAGGTTTAATGACTAATTACAATGAAAGTAAATAACCTCCTAAGTCTACTCAAAACGGGAAATAACTAAATAGACATAACAACTAACTATAACTCAGACAATCCCACGGTACACTGTTTCATGGAACATCCATGGTTCACACCCCAAAATACACATTTTATCAAGTTCCCTGAGAAGGGAGTGGCTACCTACTGGAGCTTCGACCAACCACCACCGGTCAATTCCGCTTTGGGGCCACCCCTTACTCTACCATTATTATAGGGGTATGGGGTAACAATCCTGTTTCTAATGTGTAATTTCACATTGTAGTGCTGCCCTTAATCTGTGGGACCTCAATTTGTTTTTACTAAGAAGACACTCTAATGGGCAGACCCCCTATATGTGCACCGCCAAAGCTGTTATCTTTTTGGTAGAGAAAGGAGAGTGGCAGACATCCCAACAGATCACCCATCCTGCAGCAAGCAACATGCCATCATCCAGTTCCGGTATGAATTAGGCGTCTTATTTTATGTCTTGTTTCGGGGATTATTCTGTACTTTATTTTTTATTTTTCAGGCAAGTGGAGAAAGAAGAAACTGATGGCACATTAACAAAGCAAGTAAGGTAAGAAAGAGCAAGTTTGTATTCTATGCGAGCAAGTTTTGTAATCTATTAGTTTATTTCTGCCATTAAATTTTCTGTTTTTAATCCCCCGATGCTAATTGCTTATCTGTGTCCAATTGCTAGGCCTTACTTAATGGACCTTGGAAGCACAAATGGAACCTTTATTAATGTAAGTTGATTTCATTATCTCCTTTATATTACCTTGTGTGATATATGGGTGGATAACTTAGTTAATCATGATAGTAATTTCTCCTTAACATGTGTTTTTTTTGGTGCAGGATAATCGCATTGAACCTCAACGTTATTATGAACTTATTGAAAAAGACACTATTAAGTTTGGAAATAGTAGGTAGGCCGTGAATAACATCGAGGGTATACCTGTCCAATCACTTGGACATCGCCATCCATAGTTTTTCTTTGTACACACGCGTACGTGCGTGCGCATGCACACACATATTTTTCTCTATAGCATTGGCAATATCTAAATAAGGCCCTATCATTATCTTGTTTTTTCCGTAATCGTCGATTAACCTAACTAGCATATTATCTTGAAATTATTCTTTATGACATTTCATTGGACTTCAGGGTTTAGTCACATATAGAGCACCTTGAAAAATCTCTTTGAATGTTGGAGCAGGATTGGTGAGGCTTCTCCTTTGCCTGCCTGATCTGATCCAACCCAAGATTTGTTCTAGTTTATCATCTGCAAGAATTCTATTTATGGCTGGAGTTTTGATGGTGAATCATTTTTTACTTGAAATTTGCTGGCTGCTAATGGAGAACCCATCTGCCAACCTTGCAAAAGATATAGGTTCTGTTCTATTAGTGGGAAAGAAGTAGCCTTCGAGACTCTTGTAATGTGACAATTGCTAGTCTTGAGCTATTACTTCATATGGGCTTTATCCTTCTATATAGTTCATCTTTCTAGGTATTATATTGGTTTATACGATGGTGTCCTTGGAGATGGGATTGGAGAAATTGAAGTTTAGGGTGAGGAAAAATAATTTTTAAGGGGGGGGTGGATATTTAGTTTTTTTACCTTCCTTCTGTGTAGTATGTGAATAGGCATATATTGACATTTGCTACAATGAATAATGGAAAGTATTTCATCAACAAACCCCCTTCGCTTCCACCCGCCCCCCCCCCCCCCCCCCCGGAAAAACCCCCCCCCCCCCCCCCCCCCGGAAAAAAAAAAAGCAATGAATCATAGTCATACTGTTCTAATATTCCCCAGAAAGTTTCTGAAATTGCAAAATATTTAGTAGAATGTTCGTCAAATCTATAAGACTTCTTGACTAAGCCCCTGCGCCCACAATAAGTCCAATTAGAAAAGCCCTTGAGACCCATAAGTTATGCCCACCCTGTAGAATGTATTTGCTAATAATGAAAATAAGATAAACCCTATAATAATTAGTGTTCCCAGATATGGATGTGCTAATCCTGCTCCTTTCCTTGGCTTACATTTAACTCCTTTAGACTTTGTGATCTACATCTTTGTGTGCTTGCTTTTCATATTCAAACCATTTCTTGATTTGTGCATGGAAATCCTAAACCCCGTCTTGCCTTTTGAAATTATAAATAAAAACCTTGTGTCTGGTGAACTTTCCTCCAGAATGGGTTGGATGTTTCTTCACAAAATAGCAATCTTTGCAGCTGCATTTCTAATATTGATGGTGGTCTTGGAGGCCTCAGGCCTCCATTTCTACTAAGAGCGGCGAGAGAGCATACATATGGAGATATGTAACTGGTTTGGTTTTAATATCGAAATCTAAAATCTTCCAGGTAATGGCCCAACGAGCAGCATGATAGTTTTTTCAATTCCTGGACACCCCCATTAGATATATTTAGTTGTGGTGCTGGTTGGGAGGGGGGTGGGGGGGGGAGAGATCCATACTTCGTACCCCTTCTAAGAAGATAACCTGGGTGGTACCAAGAGACAAATTGTTTTGAGTCATGGGCTCATGGCCAGGAAGAATATGAAAGAAGTAAATCAGTATTTTTCTTACTGACATTTCGTGGCTTGCATAGAAACTGTGGTTAGTGGCGCAATAATCATCAGATTGGTGTTACATGTGCAAAGAATCTAGAGATACTAACTGGATATGCCTAAGGGATGAATCAAGACCCTTTGGGTGATGTGCAATTGTGTAATCATAACCATATTTTATATTAGACTTTAGTACTTCCTTGTAGCATTCCTATCCCAATTTTGGGAAGTTGGTTGGTCTGGTGAATATTGAGTTAAAAGGAAAAATTAGGAAGAGAAAAGAAACAAAGGCACTAGAGTGGTACTTAGGGGAAGGGTTTCACCTTGAAAGATTACTGAAATGGAACTTTTCTGAGCATCCCTGAATGACTTAACAGATGTAAACGTAAGGGATAATTAGGTTTCAAGCCAGTGGCCAAGGTCCAAACATTCTTATGACTTAAGACAGTCTCTGGGCTCCTTTATTAACTCTGAAGCTGAGGTTGTAGCGATAGTTGAACCCATCCTTCAAATCCTGTCAGAAAACAGTCCTATAATAAAATTGATCATGAACCGACAGATCTTTTTTTTTTTTTTGGGGGGGGGTGGTTTTGGGGGAGGGGTCACTTGAAGGTTTTGAAAACCTATAAGTCTGGTTTATATGCCAAACAGACCATTGGCATCGTCGTTGACCCATCCATTGCCTGATGGTTTCTATGTTGTGAAAAGTAGACACCTTCAAGGTCTTGGAGTTTATAAGAGGTCCATGAGATAAGCAATAGATGAATGAATTTTATTGATAATTGACAAATTGTTCTCAAAAAGAGGTTCTTGATGTCTTTTCCCAGACCAAGTTCTGCTTTGTTTAGTATTCTCTTCTGACCCACCCTGAAAGTCTGTAAATCACCTAATCTGGAAATGCTTCCTGCCTAGTCTATGCATGAAGTTTTAACTCCATGAATCCTTGGTTTAGTTTCTAGTATGTTGGCAAAGTTGCCGGCTATTACAGCAAAGTATCTGGCAAATCTCTTTAATCAGTATCCTGTCCTTTGGCAAATAACTTGTTTAAGGTTACAGTTCAGTCATCATTTATTGCTTAGCAATTGTATACTTCATACTAGACTGGATTTTCATGCCACCTAGGTAATATTGGTGATCTGTCTTATGGTTTGGTGTTCCTTTGCTTTCTTCCACTTTCATTTCACAGGTCATTTCCATTTGATATTAGTTTTGGGTCAGTGGGTTATGTTGGGCTTATTGAATTCATGATATTGAGTTGTTCCATAACTAGAATTTTCACTTCATTGCAAAATCACAATGAAAGACTCAAATTCCAAGCCTAATGTAGCAAATCGGTGTTTAGATCTTATATGATATATTGTGCATGATTTCCCAGAGAGCTATTGCCCACGTTCAATTTGATATACTGGGGGGGGGGGGTCGTGGGAGGTAGGCTGATATTGAGGCAGCCTTTAGATGTCTCATAATATAATCAATATTCTTACCATGAAAGTGAATAAATTAAAAAGTTCTATCGGTGTCACTTGCACCTCTTTACTGGGTGGTTATTCTCCTTAGCCATTTCTCATCAGCTTGTGCATACTGAGGTTCAATTGATCTCCATGATAGGAAATAGCAGATTATGCTTTATTGAACTCTGTGCTCGAGACTAATGCTTCAGGCTTAAACTGTCATTCCTAGACCCTGCGGTATTGGGAGCTTAGTGCACTGGGTTGCTCCTTATTTTTTGACTTTCATCATTCCCAGTGTTTTTTTGTTGGTTGAGATTGGCTTAATGCACCTGATTTGTATAGATAGGAGACTACAACAACCTGACATAGATAATCCATGTCTAGATTGACCACCAGAATCATCCTGTTCTTGCACTTTTATGTTTTTTGCACCATGTTCCTTCTGGATATTTTGGTAGCCGTAGTTCATGTTATAGCTTGGATGGGTGGTCTTTACAGAACTTTTCCTAACCAGTGCTGGGCATGCACACATTGATACACATCTAGATGCTGCATGTGCTTGTCTGTCAACTGCTTGTATTTTATTTATTTATTTATTTTGCATTTACTGCTCTAGCCAAAAAAAATGCAATATTCCATTATTTTTTTTGTTGGTTTTGCAGCCGAGAGTATGTAATTCTGCACGAGAACTCGGCAGAGTAACTGGGATTGGTCTAACCGATGGATTCCTTGAGCTGTTTCATTGTGATTTTGCCCTCTGGTATGTGAAGGATCCGGACACATTCTGCTTGCACTGGGTGCCTGGGCGTTCTGTATTAGGAGTTGGACTGGGAAGTGGTGGTGGCATTAATATCAGACTCTGGATTTTGGCTCATTTTTCATATTTGGAGGAGGATTTTTGTGTAAAATGCTGAATGTGTCTAGATTTGTGTTAATTTTAAAGCAGACATTAGCTAGTGGATTATCTGATGTTCAAACAAAGTCTTTAAAAATGTTTATTTGCTCTTTCTTTACCATTCTGAAATTCTCTCATTGTGAAGGTGATGCATTTTCTATGCATGTTCAATGGCAGTTTTGTACTCAGGAGAGATAACGACATCCCCTGGGGAACAAATGAGCACATGGGTTTATAATAGCAATCATGGTTCCAAGTATTGGTATTGTATCGATGTAGTTCGTCAATATGTATCAGTATCACGGAAGAGTGATATGATATAGATATGGATCAGGGGCATCACAGAAACTGGTCAATTTTTTTATTGTCTGATGTCGGCTTGATCCAGTCGATCTGTTTTGAAATCGTATCAGTATGGACAGATCAATTTGGCCACTATACCTGTACTTATAACCTTGTTAGCAAGCGATCAACTGAGACTGTTGTTCTTGTTCGTTGTACATCTCATATCTCAACGTTAAATCGATTTCTTAGAGCTTTCATATTACCACAAGGAGACATGGATGGTTTTTTCATTTTAGGTAGAAGAGTATGGATGGATCTTAGATGAAAATAAAGGGAAAGTGTTCTTTGTTCTGGAGATGTTATTTCGTGGAGATAGTGTTTTGTCACTATTTCTCTCTCCCAGTAAGGAGTAGATATGTTATTTCATTAGGACGGAGAAGAGTGGTTAGTAAAAATGATTTTTATTAAAAAACAGAAGTAAATCTATCCAATACGGTCTGATCTATTGTGATCTAGCTAGGTATCAAGTCGGTATCCACTTTGAGCGATCCCTAATTTTAAACCCTTGATTTGGACTCTTAATGAGAAGTACTTGTTTTCATGCTGAAATATAGTTGCAATCAAGGCCAGCATCTTGTTCATGGCGCTAAGAAAGAGGCATTCAAATTCTTTGTGAAGGATCATGCATGACCAGAGGTACTGGAATCTTAGAATGTGAATAAAACTTGTAGGACTGAAACTTTGAAAATGACCTCTGCATCACTGTACTCACGGCAGAAAATGTTTTTGCAACATTCAATCCATGCATGTTTTAAAATTTGGGATCGGTCTAAACCGATATTTGATTTGATTGGTTTCATTTGGGATCCGACGAATCGAACCCAGTTGTCTAGAAAAAATATTGGTTTTATTTATTTATTTTTTTATTCCTTAGATCATTCCAATGGAGAGATATTGGATCAGTCAAAATTTTGGACTGGTCCAACTGATCCAATCTGAGCGATTCTGACCCCATGGTCTCATATGCATCCATCTCATTCCATCCATCCATCCATCCATTCATGTGCTCCATATTACATGTTATTTTTTAGGGCAAGAGTTCTCTGTTTAGGAGTAGCCAATGCGCTCAAACACAAGGGTGCACTTAGGAAGGGTATGGTGGTCATTGCATGCCGCCTATGTCTACAACATGAGGGCCACTCTGGAAGAGAACTTTGTCCCAACTTTTTACTAAAAAAATCAGAATAATATTTGAAGATTGAAGGACCAATGGATAAAATAGTGCTTATAAAATTACACTGCCACCCATTGAACTTTACCCTCAAATCAACGCACTCTCCCGCACTTTAAAAAATGATATGAACAATCCCTCTAGCTTTGAAAAATGACAACTGCACCCATCCTGTTAGTCTTCCCTGTTAAGTGATGATATAACTGTTAGTTTATGGGCAAAGTGAGAATGAATACAACCACACCCTCACGATACAAAACTTCCCAAGGCAGGCAGCACATACTCCTAAGTCATGACTGAACAACTTCATCAGCTGAATGCAACCATACCCTTATCATCCAAAACTTCCCAGGCATGCGGCGCACACTAATCATGACTTCAAAGCTTCACTAGTTGTCTTGTAGCTCCTTCTTCCTCAATTCCTATAAATTTAAGGTAGCAAACCAAACGATGATTATATATCCACCTTAATTAATTAGAATTCTCAAACCTCCTGCAAAATTTATGCCCATCACTAACACTTCAGAGTTCTCATCAACATATTAACTTTCGATCCAATAATTAAAGCCTGTTGCTATATATTGGGTTATGTTGAAGTAGTATATTGGCATTAACTTTAATGAGTGTACAATGGTGCTCTTATATAGAAATTACAGTTATTGAGTTATAGACAAATTCTATGACCATATGTAGGAGACTCAAACTCTAATAGTAATAGCATAGGACTCTGTTAACATATGCGAGTAATGGACTGAAAGTCTATTATCACATGTGTGAGTCCTATTCCAATTCTGCTGTCTCATGAGGTAGTCTTGGACTGCAAGTCAGTCTCTAGAGTTTGTGCTTACTGAAAATGTCTATAATGTAGGAGAGGTTGTTGAGTGTGAGTATGACTCTAGAGGTTGAGTTTGAGTGGGATGCTAATTGTCCTGATACACCCCCTCAAGGTGGGGATTTGAATGGTCGAATCCACAGCTTGTCCTGCAAAAAGGAGAACCGTGTAGAGCTGAGAGCTTTCGTAAGGATATCGGCTATCTTGTCATGTGTTGAAATGAACTGCACCTGAAGGTCCTTGGATGCGACTTCATCCCGAACGAAGTAGAAGTCAATTTCAACATGCTTGGTATGAGCATGAAAGACTAGATTAACTGAAAGGTAAGTAACCCGAATGTTGTCACACCAAAAAATGGGTGTAATGGGAACAGGGATCCTTAATTCCTCAAAGAGAGAGCGAAGCCAAATGAGTTCAGCGCAGGCATCAGCCACTGCTTTGTACTTAGACTCGGTGGAGGAGCGTGCAACTGTCTTCTACTTCTTGGAGGCACACGAGATCAGATTAAAACCCATATAGATGGCATAGACACCTATGGATCTTCTATCCGCACTGTCACCAGCCCAGTCAGCATCGGAGAATGCTTGTAATTGGAGGGAACTAGTTTTGGAGATGAATAACCCATGATCCTTGGTACCTTGGAGATAACATATAATCCATTTGACTAGTATCCAATGGTTTTCGGAGGGGGCATGCATGAATTGGAAGACACGATTCACTGAATAAGCCACATCAGGTCTGGTGAGGGTGATGATTGGAGAGCACTGACAATGGAGCGATACCTGGTGGGGTCAGAAAGAAGGACACCTCCTGTGGAAGATGCTACAAAGGTGGTGGCCATGGGGGCAGTGACAGGCTTACAGTCAGTCATGCCAGCCCTCTATAGGAGATCAATTATGTACCGGTGTTGAGAGAGGAGGACACCATTAGACTGATATAGGGCTTCAATACCAAGAAAAAAGTTGAGACGATCAAGATCCTTGATAGAGAATTCTGAAGCAAGCTGATGAAGGAGAGTTTGAACATGAGTTGGTTGGTTCCCTATAACCAAGATGTCATCTATGTAGACAAGGACATATATGACAACCAAGGATTAAAGTATCGGTATCGGTCGGCCAAAATTAAGATACGTATCGGAGGGTATCGTATCGTATCGGAGATACACTAAGATACGCTAAAGATACACACATAAATGGATAGAAAACATTTTTTTAAACACTTTTGCATAAAGAATTTATTAAAAAAAGCTATTGATAACATGTATTATGTATAAACACTAAATTGAGGGCATCGTACTAAGAATTCAAGGTCTGTAGTTGTCCCATAAATGTAAAATCCTTGTTCCCAACCTTGATTTCCACTTTAGTTAGGGAAAAATATGGCTGACAACAACTTTAGAACAAAAACCCTTCAAAAAATCATTTTTTTCTGAAAAATTACCCATATTAGCCATTATATGACCGTAGCACCGATACGTATCTATACTCACCGATACGTACCGATATATATATCGATACTCACCGATACGTGCTGATATATACCGATACGTACCGATCGATACATACCGATACTCACCGATACGTACCAATACATACCAAAACGTACATTTTACCTCAATTTTATATTTTTCATAGAGTCGTATCGAGGCATGTCGTATCTTATCGATGTGTATTAGTGGTGTATTGATGCATATCGGTATGTATTGTAGGATATATATCGATACGAAATGATTTAAAAAATTCAATGTATCGTATCGGTGTGTATCGTATCGGCCGACTAAATTGAAGATACGTATCGGAGGGTATCGTATCGGTATCGGAGATACTTAAAACCATGATGACAACAGAGCTCTGCATATAGATAAACAGTGATGTGTCAGTTTGGGATGATCGAAAACCTGAGCTCTGCATTTAGTTGTTGAGTGATGTAGACTTCCTCAGATAGAATACCATGCAGAAACGCATTCTGAGCATCAAGCTAATGAACATCCCATCCATTAGATATGGCCAAGGAGAGGACCGTCCATATGATAGTAGGTTTGATAACAGGGCTAAAGGTCTAATGGTAGTCAAGAACAGGTTGTTGATGAAATCCTTTAGCAACTAAATGGGTCTTATATTGTTCAAGGGAGCCATCTGTCTTCTGTTTGATGCAATACAACCACTTGTAGCCAACAAAATTCATAATTTCCCTGTAAGGCACAAGAGACCAAGTACCATTACGTAATAAAGTATTAAATTCATCAGACATAGCAAATCGCCAATGAGGTTTAGCATGTAGGTTTAGCCGGGTCAGGTGAGGTGGTGGTAGAGAGGGTCAGGGGATCGACATAGAGATCGTGTAGGGTTCTAGTGCAGTGGGGTGGGGTGGTAGAGGAGTCAGGGTTAGGGCTAGCTAGGGTTGGGTGAGGTGAGAAAGGAGGGGATATGAGAGAGGGTGGTTCGGGTAGGGGTGGTTATGGGGTGGCAAGAAGAGGGATGGGTGGGTTTGGGAGGGTAGGGGGAGAGGTAGGGTGAGGTTGAGGGGTAGGTATGTTACGTGCAATGCCCCACAGGAGAGGGGTAGTAGGAGGGGGTTGGGCTGAGGATGATGATGGTGCAGTGTGAAATGAAAAAGTAGATTCGTCAATCTGACGTGGCGAGAAATGTAAATATGATGGGTGATGAGATCCATAAAATGATAACCATGATGGAAAGGGTTGTATCCTAAGAAAACAGATGAGGCAGAATGGGGTTCAACCTTGTGATGATTGTAAGGACGGAGCCATGGATAACAAAGGAATCCAAAGATTTTTAGAAAAGAGTAGTCCAAAGATTTTCCTGTAACTAACTGATGGGGGGAATTGTTACCTGTGACAGAGGAGGGCATGCGGTTGATGAGAAAGACCGCGGTTTTGAAAGCATAATCCCAGTAAGCATGGGAAACAACTGCATGGGATAGTAGGGTAATCCTAGTTTCAGTAATGTGTCTGAACTGTGTTCAACTGTTCCCTGTTACTCATGAGTATGAGGGCAAGATAACCTGTGTTGGATGCCAAACTTGGCAAAGTAAGATGGGAGAGTACAGAATTCTCCTCCCCAATCAGTTTGAATGGCCTTGATGGAGCATGAGAACTGACATTTCACCAAGGCCTAAAAAATACGAAAAACAGAGTAAACATTAGACTTCAACTTTAAAATAGTAAATCAAATATATTTAGTGTGGTCATCAACAAATATAACAACATAAAGATTCCTAGTTGAAGAAACTATGGGGTGGGGGCCCCATACATCACTAAAAACCAAATCCAAAGGGGAGGAACTATGAGAACTAGTTTCATGTAGTGACAATCTACTAGTTTTGCCCATTTGGCAAGTAGAACATGAAGAAGGAGACTTCATGAGCTGATGACCAGGTAACATAAGACAAAACACACGTTCATAAGGGTGCCCTAAACGATGATGCCAGCCATTGAAAGATGAGGCAGAGGCCAGATTGGCATAAGGTGACGCTGAAATGGAATAGAGACCATTCTTACTGTGTCCAATGAAGAGGGTTTGCTTAGTCTTCAGATCCTTCACAGAGTAAAAAGAAGAGTGAAACTCAAAGTAAACATTATTGTCAAGGCAAAACTATTGAACAGATAATAAAGAACAAATGAGATTGGGAACATGTAAAACATTAGAAAGAGAAAATGAACGAGAGGGAAAAGAGATGGAAGCAGTGCCTATGTGAGATATAGGAAGACCCTTACCATTATCAACCACGAGTTGGTTATTACCTGTATATGGATCATAGGTGGAGAATTGGGTTAAGCCAAGGGTGGAATGGTAGGTGACTCCATTATTAGGGATCCAAGAGGTGGTGAAGGACTGTCGAGGTGTGGGGTGATGGAGTGGGGGTGCGATGGTAGGGGGTTGACGATTAGGAAAGGGTGTAGTATGGTAGGCATTGGGTTGAAGTGGTGGCTGATTGTAGGGATGGGGAGGGGTAGGTAGAATTACGGCTCTGGTAGTCCCTGTGGACAGTAGTAGCAAATGTTTGTCTGATGATTAGTGCATCCAAAAATTGTGCATGGATTGTGCACGAATGCATTAGAGCGACCAAATGCACTAACATGGCCACGACCACGGCCTCGGGAGGAGCTTGTACCATGACCACCAGTGGAAGGAGGACGACGGCCTTGGTTAGTGACATTGGCTAATGCATCGATGGCAGGATTAACAATGGGAAGACGTGAGTGGAGAAGGTTATCATGACTCATAAGGAGACCATGTATGTCAGTGTAGGAGATAGGCTCCTTTTGTGCCATCATAATGGAAGCAAGTACTTGATATTCAGTGCGTAGGGCCTGAAAGATGTGGATGTTAAAGTCCTCCTGTGGGAGGGGCTTCCCTGCAGCTGCTAGCTCATCGGAGAGATACTTGGCTCAATGGAGAAACTGAATAATGGTCTTATTTGGTTTGTGAACCAGATTTTGAAGGGTGACGTTGAGAGACAGAATCCTGGTTATAGACAGAGAACTGAATGCAGCATGGAGTGCATCCCAGATCTCTTTGCTAGTGGTCCGTCCGAATGCTAATGAAAAGGCCCCTTCAAAGAGAGCGGCGATGAGAAGGCTCATAATAGAAGCGTCTCGTTCACGCCATACCTTGGCTTTGATAGGGTCTTAAGGGCAACGATAGTCACCGGTGATATAGTCGAATAGGCATTGGCCAGTGAGATAAGTTACAATCTGTGTGGACTAATAAACATAGTTCTTAGATGTGAGCTTTAGAGATATCATATAATGAGCACCAGAGAGGGATGTGGGAGGTGGGGATGGTTTGTCCATGGTAGAAGAGGGAGGAGGTGGTTCGATCATTAGGGATTGGAGTATAGAAAATGTATTTGAGGGGAAAATGGGAGAAACATAGGTTAGGGTTTTGGGCTTGCTTTTTTCTTTTTCTTTTTTTTTTCTTGTGTGTTTGAAAGGGAAGAGGGAGAGAACGTGGGCTGTTGCGAAATAAAAGGGAAGTGGGAGATGGAGAAGGGACGTTGGTCTCTTTGTTTTATTTTATTTTATTTTTTGAAAGGGAAGAGAGAGAGGTTGTGGGCTGTGGGAGATAGAGAGGAGTGCGTGGTGATGAGGGAGGTGCTCAGTGGAGCTTATGATGCTCTTGATATCATATTGAAGTAGTATATTGACATTAAATTTAATGAGTATACAATGGTGCTCTTATATAGAGATTACAGTTATTGAGTTATAGACAAACTCTATGATCATATGTGGGAGACTCAAACTCTAATAGTAATAGGGTAGGACTCTGTTAACATATGTAAGTAATGGACTGAAAGTCTATTATCACATATGAGAGTCTTATTCCAATTCTACTGTCTCATGAGGTAGTCTTGGACTGCAAGTCAGTCTCTAGAGTTTGCGCTCATTGAAAATGCCTACACTGTAGGAGAGGTTGTTGAGTGTGAGTATGACTCTAGAGGTTGAGTTCAAGTGGGACGCTAACTGTCCTGATAGGTTAGTAGTAGCTCAAGCTCTCCATCTTCTGTATCGATCTTCATTGGTTCTTTATTCTGTAGCAGTTCTAATCTCACAATTTCACTGAAGAGCGATGAAACAATTACGGTTGTGACGAACGGAGGGGAGGAAAGCTACGCGTTTTATTTCTGCAACCGAATCACGAACACAAAATGGGCAGATTTGGGTTCCCGTCGGTCATCTGAATCCATCCATTTTTCTTCTTGATTCTGTAGCGGCTCTAATTTCATCCACATTTCCCCAAAGAGAGATGATTGTGACGAAGCCTCTTAAAAATACGTGTGGATTACGTTCTTGTAACATCTAATCCACACACATAGAGTCAACCATAGGCGGTTTTTTTTTTTTTTTGTCTGTATGTGGATCAAGATCGTATGAGAATGATTCTTGTATGAGAACTTGGGCGGCTATCTAAAAATAACAAATAAGTTGGTTAGGTTTCATATATATATTATTTGTGGGTTTAATTCGATTGTCTTTTCAGATGCTAATTAATGGGGTAACTAATTGTTTCATATAGAATTGTCACTTTTCAGGTGGAAAGTGAGAAATCAAATAAAAGTGGAAGAAAAAATTTTATACTTAAAAGAGAAACTTTTGTAATTATTTATTTCCTGCATATCATGAGTCAATGATGGTATCATAACTCTAATTCTTTTCATATTTAGTTATTAAATTTCATTTTATTTGGCAATCAAAATTATTTCTATAAAATGTAAAATTAAATTAAATCATTACTAAATATGGTAAACATTTTAAGTAATTCATACAATCACATAGAATCACATGATGTGATGATTACAAACATTTCTCTTTTAATATAAGTTTAAAAATTTCATTTTCATTCTCTCTAAATTTTTCTTGTAACCAAACATAGCTTTAAGGATTACATTGTACAATTTAAGACTTTATTTCAAAGTCTACCAAGAAAACAAGCCACTCCAGAGTTGGATTAGTATTTATGTACTTTTGGTATGCAACCTCATTCTCATTGTAAAGATGCAGAGTTCATTCTTAAAGAAAAAAGAGTCCTCTCATTGACCCCCATCTCTCCCACAAAATCAAGTCGTCTTCCTTGGAGACATGTCGATCTTGAATTTGTTCTTAATTTTTAGTTGCGATTATGTTTGGAATTCACATTTTCATTCTTAAAATAAATAAATAAATAAATAAAAATAAAAATAAAAAGAGATCTTATGACCTAACTATAACAAGTATGGTTTCAACTATCTCTACTTTATTGATGTAGCGGGTCAATAGGTATCGATATCGTTGAAGACCGATACCAATACAGATTGGTGGCATCAGCCAAAAATTGGCCAATTTTGAATTTATGCTCCATATAATATGATTCATATTGATATCAGCCGAGACCGATATGAACACCAATATTGATACCCATAATGCTGGTGGCAACTGAATCTATTTACCAATTAAGACAGCTGGCTTGTTCTTGTTTGTTATACGACTCATCTGTTTTTTCTTTCCTTAAAGAGGGCCCATAGGACAATAGGATGGTGTTCCAAAGCGGTGGTCAGGGGCATAGTTAGCAAATTCGGATTCGGGAATTATTCGGACGAAGAATTATTCGGAATAATTCGGACGATTAATTTAAGGATTCGGTCAAAAAAGCGGTCAAAAAATCTTATTGGAGTTTTTTTTTTTTTTAATTGTTTTTTTTATTTTTTTATTTTTATTTTTGGTTTTTTTTTAAAAAATAATGTTTAAATGGACCGAATAATTCGGTTTAATTCGGATTCGGTCCGAATTATTCGCGATTTATATTCATTTTGGAAAAAGTCGTGAATTTTAAAGAATTTTATTTTTAATTCGGATTCGGTCCGAATTTTTGATAAAATTCGGAAAAATTCGGTTCGGCCGAATAATTCGCGAATTATTCGGCCGAATTGATAACTATGGTCAGGGGTGGGGTTGGTAATGTGGGAAAAGGACTCAAAACTGACACGTACAAACCACCAGACCAAGCTGGTGTCTGTACAACTCATTGTCGACCTAAAACATGTTACCACATGGGAATATGGATTGATGATACAAATATGAAGGGCAACGAGAGAACACCATCCGATAGCACGTGCAAACACCAACGCTTGCAGCCGTGAGCACGGGGCAGTCTAGTCTTTTCGCATCCGTTATATCTTGGCTACACGCTATCAAGTAGGGTTCTTTCTTCCTAATATGAATAACTTGTCCACTGAAATTACCAATGCCCTTGGCTGCCTCAATGGTGAAAATCTTTTGATGTACCTTGGGAATCATGGATCAAGTATTGGTAACTCAAAGACCAAGAAAAGCTTGTTCACTGAAATCTAAGAACCAATAAGTTGTCATGTAACAGACATTTACGGGTAAAATATATCTTATGATAGTAAACTGGATTTCTTCAAGATCTCAATATATGATGTTGTAACAGATTCATGTAAAATCTATATTTGTTAAAATCATTCATAAGATGAAAAGGTTTAATATAAAAAATATTGCTAAATCAACATGCCTAAAGCTAATCCTAATAGCTAGCTCATATAACATAATAGCATAAATTGGGTATGAATGCCCTAGCATAGTGTCTGTTGATTTCACACCTACCTTCTTACGCTCAAGCTCAGTCACATCTTTTTCAGAATCATGAAAGATAGATGGGAAGTTATCCATATTCTTTTTTTTTTTCACCCCAAGAGGGGCATTGTGGTCATTGAATACCCCAATTTCTAACAGAGGGGTCAATCTTGTGGTCATCTCACAAGTCAAGGGAGAATGCTTCAGATGGTGTTTATAGGGTATTGGGGAATAGTAAGAGGTAGTTTTGGCCATTCATAAATTGGGAGTAGACCTTCCTTTCATGAGAAATGAAGGAAAACTTTCTTCTTAATTTAAAAATTATATAAAAAATCCGAGTTCAATTTGTGATTTAATTTCGATTTGACTTGATAATAGATTGAAATTCGTTCAACTGGATAAAAAAAACAAATCAAACCAACCAATTGACAACTAGATTGGATCGAAATTAACTGGAATCAGTACCAAAAGTCCTAGAATCAACCCTCAAATTTAAGAAAACTAGCAAATACAGTCCTTTTTGTTTTATGAGAAAAAGAAATCCAAACTTATATAATAGAGGACAGAGTATAGTTATCCAGTTTACAATTCTGTAGAACAAAGTTTTTTAATCATTGCCCTATATGCAATATTGACCCAAAAAACAGCTATTTCATTTGAAGGCCTGAGCCAAAAATAGAGAGGGATGGAATAGTGGCCCAAATATCTAAAAGACTGGAGACTACCTGAAGAGAAACCCTCTAGTTGAAGCTTCGATGAGATCCCCTATCATGAAGTAATTACTTGTGAATGAGAGACATTCTCCTTTAAAGAGAAAATAATACGTCCAACCACATAAGTTGATATCTGGGTTTGAAACACGCACAAAGATGCAGGTGTACGTTGCTAAAATTGTCCTTAATACCCTAAAATTGTTTGTTTCATTAGGGCAAGAATCAAGTTCAATTGCGGTCGATTCTGATTCAAGTCTGCCAATTTGACCAGCGGTATAACTAGGAATCAAAAATCAAATCAGCCCCTAGCAATTCAGGTCTATATTTTAAACTTTGGAATCAAAGATCTGAATTAGAATTTGTCGGAATTAATCCCAAAAACCCTACAAATTATACCCAATTAAAGTTTAAGCAAAATGTTTTTTTTTTTGGTTGTCTTGAAGCACTCACAATGCTAGGCAACCTGACTCGGAATTGAGCCAGCTATTTCGACTTGAACTTGGTTAGTGTCATCAGCATATGCCAACGCTCCTCTATTTTTATCTCTCCTCCTCCCCATGAAATGACACATTTATCACTTACAGGAAAGAAAGATAGACACATTAAAGCACGGGCATAGACCACTTGTGTCTAGAATTGTCACAAGTGCACTAGTGCAGGCACTTTTTTTTTTCCCTTCTCTCCAGGTAAGAAGTTAACTTGGGCCTCTTGATATGAAAATCGTAATAGCAAATCGAAATAACTCCAGAATTTAACCGATAAAAACTAATAGAAAATTGGTAAGAAATCAAAGATCGAAAATAAAAAAAAAAATTGGTATTGGACAAAAGAGGTGTAACAGTTTCTTAGGTAGTCTATCATATGTGAGAACAGATCAGGTCTTCGTACAAAAATGATTCTTGTACATATCTGATCCACAAAGATAGAATCTATCAAAAGACAAACTAACTCTGAGGTGGATTTCATCTCTGTGGATCAGACTGTACAAGAATGGCTCTCGTACGAGAACCTGATCCACAGTCGATATGACTTATGTGTGGTTGTTATTACATTTATTAGCTAAGCTTTTATAAGAGAGAGAGAGAGAGAGAGAGAGAGAGAGAGAGAGAGAGAGAGAGGGGATTTTTTTTTGGGAGGGGGTAATAAGAGAGAGAGAGGAGTTAAACCGATACCAATACCTAAAATCCATATTGTTACCAAATCGGTTTCGGCAGAGAACCACCGATACCGATACCTAAAATATCAACCGTTATCTAGAAACAAAGTCCTGCCAACTTTCTATCAAACGTCGTCGTCTGTTACGTCTGATGTTAAATTTCTCTCGTAAGCTTTTATAAGCTCATGCATGAACCCCAGAGAGAGAGAGAGAGAGTTTTCCGGGCCGGGGAGTTTAGAGATAGCTTTTATTCCCGCAACCATATAAAGGAGGAAAAGGGACGGGTTCCGACGGTGGGGAACTCGTACTCTTTTCCTTCTTAATTCTGTAGCAGTTCTAATCTCATCAATAGGTGGTGGTGCTATAGATTACAGAGTTGAAGCATGAAGTTTAAGGGGAAGCTAGGGGTTGTTGTAGTCTTGGATCCAGGGGACTCTTCAGGACGTTGGGCTGTTGATGTTGGTCTCATGGGTTCGTTTTCTGATTCCTAACTCCCCAAGACTTTCTGAATAGTCTCCTGAATCCGAGCCTTCAACGTACAACCCATCCCTTCATCAACGATTCCACACCCAAGAGAGACAAAACCATCCCTTCCTTACTACTGTGGTAACACTACTTCTTTGGCGAAAACGATTCTAAAGGAAAAGTTATATATAAATATAAATATATATATATATATATATATTTTTTTTTTTTTTTTTTTTTTTTCCTTTCCTTTCATACGTTGCCCCTCTTCAATTCATTGATGGATCTCATGCAATAAGATTCTGACCATATGGTACCTGTTGTTGGTAGCACTTAGGCTAAGGGCGGCGATTGCAACTGAGTCAGCCAACAAGTAGGCTGTTCAAAGGATGATGAATACAGGTATATATTCCGAAAAATTGAAAAATCCTAGGTCTCAAATCACCTAATTTTGAAAATGGGGATTAAATGATATTGAAATCAGGCTAATCAGAATTTTTTTTAGGGGAAAAGATTTTATTTTGAGGTTCATCATTTACATTAAATTTGTGAGGGGAACTTGTAAAATCTTATTTCTCAGTCTCTTAATTTTGGAAGGAAAATCTTGTGATATTGAAATTAGGTCAATCGGAGTTCCACGAAAAAGATTTCGTTCCAAGGGCCATAGTTGGCCAAAAAAATTTTAATTATGAGCAGAATATAGAAAACCAACAAAACACATTAATTATTGAGAAACCATAACCTTATCCCAACTTCTTGCTGTTGTTGTTGTTGTTGTTGTTGTTGTTGTATATAGTATATCATACATAGGGAAAACAATAACACAGTGTTTCTATAGCACCAAACTTCCACTGATTGTCTCAATAGGTAATGGTTTTATTTTACTGCCATAATGTAAGCTAACTTTACTTATTTATTGTTATTTATAGGTAACGGTTTAAGCTTGCTTTTTTAGTGATGCGTTTTCTTACGGGGATAATTTTTTCCCATATTTTCTGTATAGTTCTTTTTCGTTTCCTTTCTTTCCATTTAATACAAATGACCATTTAACGGGAAAAAAAAGGGTACTTATTTATATAGAATCGGTTATAACAAACCGTTGCGAAATATGTTTGCATCGTCTGTATAGCGATGGTAAAGGTGAAAGATAACTTTGTCCGACATAAAATTAGTCAATATATGGAGAAAAGAAGGCCACCCGCTTGTGTGTGTGTCTATGCCTAGACATAGCTGGCGTGTGTCTATGCCTAGACATAGCTGGCGTGTGTCTATATTGTTGATGTGAAACTTAACAAATGAATCTTCAATCTTCAATTAAAATGCAGAAGCAATTGCACAATTGAAAGGGTAGAGACTCGAAAAGAAGATATTAAAACTAAAATTCAAAGAAACACTTGAATGTATACACAATACAAACACACAAACTTACTGATGATGAGATGAGAATGGAGAAGCACATATACTGACAACAACGGCAACAACAAACTACTATTAGGGAAGACAAACAAAAACAGAGAACCAAGGGAAAGGGTCCAGACACTGTCCTAACAAAATAGAATCCCTCATCTCTCACTCATCATCATTTCAGCATTTTGAAGATGTAGCTTAATTTTCACTTTAGAGGATTGAAACCAACAGGTTATGAGAAGCTTTCTCAAAATCTCGAACCCTTAGAGCATTTCGAAAGTACAAATCAGGATATGCATCATCAGGATCCATTTCCTTACAGGTAGTTATAGTTATCCTTTCCAGGACTTGAGCTTCTTTTAGTAGATACCCCAGTAGTTCTTGTTCAGATTTCATCCCTTGATAGAGATCTACCTCTATCACCTTTAAATTTTCTCTCAAGCATTGAAAACCCACTTCACGTTCTCTACAAAATGCTTTAAAATCAAACTCAACAGAAGGGTCACCATCATCCTGAAACACAGATATTGTGGTAAATTTTCAAACAATGTGGAAATGGCCTCAAAATGAAATTACTTTAATTTATTGATCTTTGATCTTTTCTTAAGGTACTCACTCTGAATTTCACATGTCCCATTTTAATTGTTAGAGTGTTTAACTTGGGGCAATACATAAGCAATGCCAAGATCCCAGGTAATTCTCTTTCTTGCAATCCAACCTTCATGATCAAATGCCTAGCTTCAAGGGGTACAGGAGGTGGAATAAAATCCAGTAACCTATTGTGAAGAACCTTTTGAACATAAAAGGAGTGAGATACAAGAATTAACTAGCACAAACAACCAATGCATAGCAACCTTAATTTACAACATAATGTACTCTCCATTAGAATTTTAGATCTTACAAAATCTTCAATTTTTTTTTATTTTAAGGCAAGCTTCATATTTGGATGCTTTCAAAGGGTAAAAAGAAAATATTCTGTAAATTAAAATAGAGATAATCTAATTATTAAAAGGAAACAAGAAAAATGTGAAGGGCATGGCCAAACCCACAACACAGACCACTGAAGAAGCTTACAAATAAAACAAGAGCAACCATTCAACAAACCACAAAGCAAAATTATAGATAAACCAATATCAGCAAGAGTTTAAGTTCCACTCTGCCTCAGACACTATCACCACCTATGCTGGCCTATCTTCTCCTATCTTGTAAGAGTCCCATTGGTTATTAATCTCTACTTCCTATCAAGACTCCTAGCTCACTAGAGTTCTATATGATAACAAACCCTATCATCTCGTAGAGTTTGTATTCTAAAGTAGCTCCTCCTATTAGATCTCCTTATCAGATAAAGTTTCCAATTAATCATGTGGATTCCTATCTAGGCTCTCCATATATAGACCACTAGGTTGTAATCATCTAAAGTCAACTAATACAATGTAGTTCCATTACTTAACAACAAAAAAATAAAAATAAAAATAATGGCCTCCTCAATAGAAGGTGGTTTAGGAAGTATACCTGAGGCACATAAGAGCAGACAATTAAGCACTTTGCAAGATGAAGATGCCAAAGAATGATATAAAGGAGGTATCGAAACTCATCCGTGCGTACATATGCATACCCAAAATCAATATCAGCCTCCTCAATGCTTGTCAAGTGTTGTAGTAGTAAGCTTTGGATTGAACCAGAATACTTGAAAAATCTAAGACTTGGTGTGGAGATTTTGATCGTGCTTCTAAGGGGAGAACAATGACATATACACAATTTTCTCAGCTTCATAGCTGTTCTTTCCTCCAAGTTCATTTCATTGAGACCAACACACCTCTTGAGACTCAGGCTTTCAAGTGATGGACAATTTGGAAGCATATTCACAAAAAATGTTTCCTTTAGTCTGATGCACTCAAGTGAGAGGTTCTTCAATGAGCTAAAGTTTTTTATCATTGAATCATTGAGATTGCAAGCAGCTAAGATCAATGACTGGAGTGTTCCATGTTCATACAAACAAGAGGGTAGATCGAACAAAGTTGCATGATAAGGTGGAAACCTTCCTTCCCATCCAAACCAATAGAAGCTGAGATCTAGTTCCTCAACATTCCTATTTACAACTACCCTAATCCACTGTTCAATGTCTATATGAAACTCATTAGGGCAAGAGAACGATAATCGGAACCTATCTACCTTGGGTTCTTGGTACTGCATCATCCATTTTCCAACGTAGTTGATGAAAGCCCTCTTCTGACTCTCTCTTCCACCACCATGAAGCATATGTGGCCTCCTGAAGAAGCTCTCAATGAACTCGATATTTGTGGTGGCGTGCCATATGTATCTCCATCTCTTGGAGAGTATGGATGTCTTGGCTGCATCCTTGAATGGAAGATATGACACTATGAGGAATAGAATGGTTTCGGGAAGTAAATCAAATAGATCCAATTTTCTGGACATGGCTATGATCGAGGAGAGGAAAAATGAGGATGACAAGGGAATTGTTGATGGAACTTACAAGGAGTTGCAGGTGGGTTTAACCATCTAAAAGAAAGGTTTTTGGACATGTAAAGATGGATACACACATAGGAAAATTGAGGACGACAAGGGAAATTTTGTTGATGGAATACGAGGAGTTGCAGGTGGGTTGAAGCATCTAAGAGAATGATTTTTGGACATGTAAAGATGATTACACACATATATAGGAAAAATGAGGAGGACTAGGGAAATTTTGATGGAACTTACAAGTAGTTGCAGGTGGGTTTGAGCATCTAATAGAATGGTTTTTGGACATGTAAGAATGGGTGAACGGAGCAGGTTCATGTACGAGAATGTTCTTGGACGTTCTTGGTCCGTGGATTTAAAATCTATTAAATGAAGAGAAAAAAATTGATTCTAAATCCACGGACCAAGACCAAGGTCATTCTCATATATTCTCATATGTGAACTTGATCCACTCTCTAAGAATGGATACATATATGTCCAATTATTCCCTTTTATATAGGGCAACTACTGGGTATGTGCTTGTACTTAGCTGTTACACATTTCTATTGTGTCTATGTATTTATCTCAGTAACGGAAACTCTGTACCTTATTAAATGGGTACTTCCTATCTTTTACTAGATTTCCATGAGGTTTATCCTCTATAATGTTTTCTGTTGTCTGAAATATTGACAGATGTGTAACCAATTAGGAAAATAAATAAATGCTTTCAGACTACAGAAACCGTGTTGTGCTTATCTGAAAATAGAAAAAAGAGCAAAAACACAAGGGCTACATTGTATCTTTGTTTTTGAGATAACGATTAGCTGAGTGGGTTTATGATCATATCCTTAGATTAAGTAAAATGATCTTAGATTTTCATGACTTCAGTTATGTATCTAAACATCTAAGATGATTATGGCCTCAATAATATCGGATTAAAAAAAATAATTCTTTCTAAGAATTAAATTTTTAATTTTATTGATGAGTAGTTTAGATGTTTGATTTGTCTGAGGATCCTCTTTTCACGAAAAAAATTACTTAGAATATCTTTCAACATGTGTAAGCACCACTTAGAGATCTCATGAAGTTCATGATCGACAAATCAATGCCGCAAAGAAAATCCCAATGCCAGTAACTCCAAGTCACTAATAAAAGATAGATGGTGTCATCAAACTTCAATGATTATATTAGTAACATTAATCATAAATGAATTTATTATGTTTCATGTACTTCAATTTTATACAAGTGTACTTCCAATATTCGTTCGCCATAGAGCAGGTAATATTCGTTATGTAGAAGCTAGATGTATGTGTATATCCATGGACAATTACCTAGCGTAGTTGGTAGTGAGTGCTGCGGAAAAACCTATCCTACTAGTACGTCTTGGGTTTCAGCCTCGTGGTCCTCACTTATCTTCCCCCTATACTCCCATAGAATAGGATAGATAAAAAAGAGCTATATTTCATTTCCAATTTTATTTTTTATATGTCAGCTTTTTCTCAACTTTAAAATCCCTTAAAATTTTCATATATTTTTGTGCAGTATTTAACACATAAAGCTATATTTATTGCAATTTGTGCAAGTTTTCATACAAAATGTATTATTTTATTTTATTTTTCCTTTTGATTCTCTCCACCATACTATTATGTCCATCGGTATTATTGGGGTGTCAAAAAAGCCCCCAGCTCAAACACAACCTGGGTTGAGATTTCAGCCCGTAGGGTGGGCTGGGGTTGAGAATTTCATGTCCAAGGCCGGACTAGGCTGGCTGGGCCTAGGTTAAAGTCTCAACCCAACAAAACCCAACCCAACCCTACATCATAAGTATATCATAATATATGTATCTTATTAGTTATAAATGTGTACTTCAGTGAATTACAGAATAAGGTTTGCGAAAAGTCTTTCGTTTTCCACAATCTACATATAATAATATAAGTTTATTATAATTAAATATAGATAGTTGTTATAAGTTGTATATATGTCACTTCTATCACTTTTTAATCTTCCACTACCTGATGACAGCTAATATGAACACCTCTATACTCCATCTATCTCATCACAATTCATTGTTTAGTTTTCTTTCTCGATCCTTTCTTAACAAAGAAGAAAAACCAAACCTGACCTACAGATAGGAAAACGAAAACCTTGGTCTGCCCTTTGCAATGCATCAAGATAAAGCAACCAAGTAACTAACAATACTGGAATGGGCTAGGTTGGGCTAAGGCCAGCCCAATCAAGGTCTATTAGGGCTAGGTTGGGCCTAAGTTGCGTTGAAAGACCTTAGAAACCTAGCTCAACCCGGCCCATTTATACCCCTAAGTATTATAATACTATTACTTCTACTAATAAATGTTCTTCACTAGATTTCTACGATTCCCTTCAAAAATTTCTTATGGGCCAATGATGACCCTCGAAACAAAATATTTTCCTGTGGAACTCCAATTAACATAATTTCAATGTCATCGGATATTTGGATCCCCCCCTTCAAAATTAGGTAGTTCTTAGAATTTTTAAATTTCCAGGTTCTGGTCACATACTCTTATCGGCCAATTAAGGCCGTAGAAACATAATTTTTTTTCCATGGGACTCCAATTGATCTGATTTCAATGTTATGGGCTCCCCCTTTCAGAATTTGGTGGTTGATATCTACAATTTTTTTCAATTTTAGGTTCCATAACAAAAATTCTTTTGTCCAATGATGACTTTTGAAATGGAATCTTTCCCCTAGAACTCTGATTGATCTGATTTTTATATAATTGCCAATATTTGAAACAAACAAAACATTCGTATCGCTATAAATCTCGTGAAGTGTCTGAATGACAACGCTATTGATGTCAAATTGAAGTTGCAACATGACATCAACTGCCCATGGTATAGGCACTTTATTTTTATCAATGATGGTTATTATTGGTTTTTGAATTGACTATTTAAAGTCAGCTAAACAAATTTTTGACTCAAAATAAGGTTAAAAACGTAAATTAACCCAATTAAATTCCCACCCCTGTTAAATTGTTTGTATTATCTAGGGGTGAAACAATGCCAGGTTGGGCCGGGTTTCTTAAAATTCCAACCAGGCCCCAAGTCCCCTAAAGTCAACCCAGGCCCAACCCAACCCTATCAGGTTCACACTCAAGCCCAATCCTACAGGGCTCAAGGTTGGGCCGGGTTGGACCTAGCTGGTGCTGTATTTTTTTTTTTTCCTGTTA
>NW_024868513.1:29370-60625 GCF_013358625.1 Macadamia integrifolia | reverse complement strand
CCATATGGTACCTGTTGTTGGTAGCACTTAGGCTAAGGGCGGCGATTGCAACTGAGTCAGCCAACAAGTAGGCTGTTCAAAGGATGATGAATACAGGTATATATTCCGAAAAATTGAAAAATCCTAGGTCTCAAATCACCTAATTTTGAAAATGGGTAAATGATATTGAAATCAGGCTAATCAGAATTTTTTTTAGGGGAAAAATTTTCATTTTGAGGTTCATCATTTACATTAAATTTGTGAGGGAACTTGTAAAATCTTATTTCTCAGTCTCTTAATTTTGGAAGGAAAATCTTGTGATATTGAAATTAGGTCAATCGGAGTTCCACGAAAAGATTTCGTTCCAAGTGCCATAGTTGGCCAAAAAAATTTTAATTATTAGCGGAATATAGAAAACCAATAAAACACATTAATTATTGGGAAACCATAACCTTATCCCAACTTCTTGCTGTTGTTGTTGTATATAGTATATCATACATAGGGAAAACAATAACACAGTGTTTCTATAGCACCAAACTTCCACTGATTGTCTCAATAGGTAATGGTTTTATTTTACTGCCATAATGTAAGCTAACTTTACTTATTTATTGTTATTTATAGGTAACGGTTTAAGCTTGCTTTTTTAGTGATGCGTTTTCTTACGGGGATAATTTTTTCTCATATTTTCTGTATAGTTCTTTTTCGTTTCCTTTCTTTCCATTTAATACAAATGACCATTTAACGGGAAAAAAAAGGGTACTTATTTATATAGAATTGGTTATAACAAACCGTTGCGAAATATGTTTGCATCGTCTGTATAGCGATGGTAAAGGTGAAAGATAACTTTGTCCGACATAAAATTAGTCAATATATGGAGAAAAGAAGGCCACCCGCTTATGTGTGTCTATGCCTAGACATAGCTGGCGTGTTTCTATATTGTTGATGTGAAACTTAACAAATGAATCTTCAATCTTCAATTAAAATGCAGAAGCAATTGCACAATTGAAAGGGTAGAGACTCGAAAAGATGATATTAAAACTAAAATTCAAAGAAACACTTGAATGTATACACAATACAAACACACAAACTTACTGATGATGAGATGAGAATGGAGAAGCACATATACTGACAACAACGGCAACAACAAACTACTATTAGGGAAGACAAACAAAAACAGAGAACCAAGGGAAAGGGTCCAGACACTGTCCTAACAAAATAGAATCCCTAATCTCTCACTCATCATCATTTCAGCATTTTGAACATGTAGCTTAATTTTCACTTTAGAGGATTGAAACCAACAGGTTATGAGAAGCTTTCTCAAAATCTCGAACCCTTAGAGCATTTCGAAAGTACAAATCAGGATATGCATCATCAGGATCCATTTCCTTACAGGTAGTTATAGTTATCCTTTCCAGGACTTGAGCTTCTTTTAGTAGATACCGCAGTAGTTCTTCTTCAGATTTCATCCCTTGATAGAGATCTACCTCTATCACCTTTAAATTTTCTCTCAAGCATTGAAAACCCACTTCACGTTCTCTACAAAATGCTTTAAAATCAAACTCAACAGAAGGGTCACCATCATCCTGAAACACAGATATTGTGGTAAATTTTCAAACAATGTGGAAATGGCCTCAAAATGAAATTACTTTAATTTATTGATCTTTGATCTTTTCTTAAGGTACTCACTCTGAATTTCACATGTCCCATTTTAATTGTTAGAGTGTTTAACTTGGGGCAATACATGAGCAATGCCAAGATCCCAGGTAATTCTCTTTCTTGCAATCCAACCTTCATGATCAAATGCCTAGCTTCAAGGGGTACAGGAGGTGGAATAAAATCCAGTAACCTATTGTGAAGAACCTTTTGAACATAAAAGGAGTGAGATACAAGAATTAACTAGCACAAACAACCAATGCATAGCAACCTTAATTTACATCTCCATTAGAATTTTAGATCTTACAAAATCTTCAATTTTTTTTTTTTTTATTTTAAGGCAAGCTTCATATTTGGATGCTTTCAAAGGGTAAAAAGAAAATATTCTGTAAATTAAAACAGAGATAATCTAATTATTAAAAGGAAACAAGAAATATGTGAAGGGCATGGCCAAACCCACAACATAGACCACTGAAGAAGCTTACAAATAAAACAAGAGCAACCATTCAACAAACCACAAATCAAAATTATAGATAAACCAATTTCAGAAAGAGTTTAAGTTCCATTCTGCCTCAGACACTATCACCACCTATGCTGGCCTATCTTCTCCTATCTTGTAAGAGTCCCATTGGTTACTAATCTCTACTTCCTATAAGGACTCCTAGCTCACTAGAGTTCCATATGATAACAAACCCTATCATCTCGTAGAGTTTGTATTCTAAAGTAGCTCCTCCTATTAGATCTCCTTATCAGATAAAGTTTCCAATTAATCATGTGGATTCCTATCTAGGCTCTCCATATATAGACCACTAGGTTGTAATCATCTAAAGTCAACTAATACAATGTAGTACCATTACTTAACAACAAAAAAATAAAAATAAAAATAATGCCCTCCTCAATAGAAGGTGGTTTAGGAAGTATACCTGAGGCACATAAGAGCAGACAATTAAGCACTTTGCAAGATGAAGATGCCAAAGAATGATACAAAGGAGGTATCGAAACTCATCCGTGCGTACATATGCATACCCAAAATCAATATCAGCCTCCTCAATGCTTGTCAAGTGTTGTAGTAGTAAGCTTTGGATTGAACCAGAATACTTGAAAAATCTAAGACTTGGTGTGGAGATTTTGATCGTGCTTCGAAGGGGAGAACAATGACATATACACAATTTTCTCAGCTTCATAGCTGTTCTTTCCTCCAAGTTCATTTCATTGAGACCAACACACCTCTTGAGACTCAAGCTTTCAAGTGATGGACAATTTGGAAGCATATTCACAAAAAATGTTTCCTTTAGTCTGATGCACTCAAGTGAGAGGTTCTTCAATGAGCTAAAGTTTTTTATCATTGAATCATTGAGATTGCAAGCAGCTAAGATCAATGACTGGAGTGTTCCATGTTCATACAAACAAGAGGGTAGATCGAACAAAGTTGCATGATAAGGTGGAAACCTTCCTTCCCATCCAAACCAATAGAAGCTGAGATCTAGTTCCTCAACATTCCTATTTACAACTACCCTAATCCACTGTTCAATGTCTGTATGAAACTCATTAGGGCAAGAGAACGATAATCGGAACCTATCTACCTTGGGTTCTTGGTACTGCATCATCCATTTTCCAACGTAGTTGATGAAAGCCCTCTTCTGACTCTCTCTTCCACCACCATGAAGCATATGTGGCCTCCTGAAGAAGCTCTCAATGAACTCGATATTTGTAGTGGCGTGCCATATGTATCTCCATCTCTTGGAGAGTATGGATGTCTTGGCTGCATCCTTGAATGGAAGATATGACACTATGAGGAATAGAATGGTTTCGGGAAGTAAATCAAATAGATCCAATTTTCTGGACATGGCTATGATCGAGGAGAGGAAAAATGAGGATGACAAGGGAATTGTTGATGGAACTTACAAGGAGTTGCAGGTGGGTTTAACCATCTAAAAGAAAGGTTTTTGGACATGTAAAGATGGATACACACATAGGAAAATTGAGGACGATAAGGGAAATTTTGTTGATGGAATACGAGGAATTGCAGGTGGGTTGAAGCATCTAAGAGAAAGATTTTTGGACATGTAAAGATGGTTACATACATATATAGGAAAAATGAGGATGACAAGGGAAATTTTGATGGAACTTACAAGTAGTTGCAGGTGGGTTTGAGCATCTAAGAGAATGGTTTTTGGACATGCAAGAATGGGTGAACAGAGCAGGTTCATGTACGAGAATGTTCTTGGACGTTCTTGGTCCGTGGATTTAAAATCTATTAAATGAAGAGAAAAAAATTGATTCTAAATCCACGGACCAAGACCAAGGTCATTCTCATATATTCTCATATGTGAACCTGATCCACTCTCTAAGAATGGATACATATATGTCCAATTATTCCCTTTTATATAGGGCAACTACTGGGTATGTGCTTGTACTTAGCTGTTACACATTTCTATTGTGTCTATGTATTTATCTCAGTAACGGAAACTCTGTACCTTATTAAATGGGTACTTCCTATCTTTTACTAGATTTCCATGAGGTTTATCCTCTATAATGTTTTCTGTTGTCTGAAATATTGACAGATGTGTAACCAATTAGGAAAATAAATAAATGCTTTCAGACTACAGAAACCGTGTTGTGCTTATCTGAAAATAGAAAAAAGAGCAAAAACACAAGGGCTACATTGTATCTTTGTTTTTGAGATAACGATTAGCTGAGTGGGTTTATGATCATATCCTTAGATTAAGTAAAATGACCTTAGATTTTCATGACTTCAGTTATGTATCTAAACATCTAAGATGATTATGGCCTCAATAATATCGGATTAAAAAAAATAAGCACCACTTAGAGATCTCATGAAGTTCATGATCGACAAATCAATGCCGCAAAGAAAATCCCAATGCCAATAACTCCAAGTCACTAATAAAAGATAGATGGTGTCATCAAACTTCAATGATTATATTAGAAACATTAATCATAAATGAATTTATTATGTTTCATGTACTTCAATTTTATACAAGTGTACTTCCAATATTCGTTCGCCATAGAGTAGTTAATATTCGTTACGTAGAAGCTAGATGTATGTGTATATCCATGGACAATTACCTAGAGCAATTGGTAATGAGTGCTGCGGAAAAACCTATCCTACTAGTACGTCTTGGGTTTCAGCCTCGTGGTCCTCACTTTTCTTCCCCCTATACTCCCATAGAATAGGATAGATAAAAAAGAGCTATATTTCATTTCCAATTTTATTTTTTATATGTCAGCTTTTTCTCAACTTTAAAATCCCTTAAAATTTTCATATATTTTTGTGCAGTATTTAACACATAAAGCTATATTTATTGCAATTTGTGCAAGTTTTCATACAAAATGTATTATTTTATTTTATTTTTCCTTTTGATTCTCTCCACCATACTATTATGTCCATCGGTATTATTGGGGTGTCAAAAAAGCCCCCAGCTCAAACACAACTTGGATTGAGATTTCAGCCCGTAGGGTGGGCTGGGGTTGAGAATTTCATGTCCAAGGCCGGACTAGGCTGGGCTAGGCGTAGGTTAAAGTCTCAACCCAACCAAACCCAACCCTACATAATAAGTATATCATAATATAAGTATCTTATTAGTTATAAATGTGTACTTGAGTGAGTTACAAAATAAGGTTTGCGAAAAGTCTTTCGTTTTCCACAATCTACATATAATTATATAAATTTATTATAATTAAATATGGATAGTTGTTATAAGTTGTATATATGTCACTTCTATCACTTTTTAATCTTCCACTACCTGATGACAGCTAATATGAACACCTCTATACTCCATCTATCTCATCACAATTCATTGTTTAGTTTTCTTTCTCATCCTTTCTTAACAAAGAAGAAAAACCGAACCTGACCTACAGATAGGAAAACGAAAACCTTGGTCTTTGCCCTTTGCAATGCATCAAGATACAGCAACCAAGTAACTAACAATACTGGAACGGGCTAGGTTGGGCTAAGCCCAGCCCAACCAAGGTCTATTAGGGCTAGGTTGGGCCTAAGTTGCGTTGAAAGACCTTAGGAACCCTAGCTCAACCCGGCCCATTTATACCCCTAAGTATTATAATATTATTACTTCTACTAATAAATGTTCTTCACTAGATTTCTACGATTCCCTTCAAAAATTTCTTATGGGCCAATGATGACCCTCGAAACAAAATATTTTCCTGTGGAACTCCAATTAACATAATTGCAATGTCATCAGATATTTGGATCCCCCTTTCAAAATTAGGTAGTTCTTAGAATTTTTAAATTTCCAGGTTCCGGTCACATACTCTTATCGCCCAATTAAGGCCCTAGAAACATAATTTTTTTTCCATGGGACTCCGATTGATCTGATTTCAATGTTATGGGCTCCCCCTTTCAGAATTAGGTGGTTGATATCTACAATTTTTTTCAATTTTAGGTTCCATAACAAAAATTCTTTTGTCCAATGATGACTTTTGAAATGGAATCTTTCCCTAGAACTCTGATTGATCTGATTTTTATACAATTGCCAATATTTGAAACAAACAAAACATTCGTATAGCTATAAATCTCGTGAAGTGTTTGAATGACAACGCTATTGATGTCAAATTGAAGTTGCAACATGACATCAACTGCCCATGGTATAGGCAGTTTATTTTTATCAATGATGGTTATTATTGGTATTTGAATTGACTACTTAAAGTCAGCTAAACAAATTTTTGACTCAAAATTAGGTTAAAAACGTAAATTAACCCAATTAAATTCCCACCCCTGTTGAATTGTTTGTATTATCTAGGGGTGAAACAAGGCCAGGTTGGGCCGGGTTTCTTAAAACCCCAACCTGACCCTAAGTCCCCAAAACTCAACCCAGGCCCAACCCAACCCTATCAGGTTCACACTCAAGCCCAACCCTACAGGGCTCAAGGTTGGGCCGGGTTGGACCTAGCTGGTGCTGTATTTTTTTTTTTTTTTCTGTTATTTTCTTTCCTACAAAGCGTCACAAATGTTGAGCCTATACTTACCAAAGGGGGGGAGGGGGGGTTGGGGGAGATGTTAAGACTAGGCCAGCATTTTTCCACCCCTAATCCATAAATTTGCAGTAAGTAAGATTTTCAATTTGGTTATAAGATAGATCTTTTAATCGCCTGTTATTGTTGTATCTAAAGTTCATATCAATACATGACTGTAGACACAAAGGCAACCTACGTAAGGAAAAAGGGGAGAAATAATTTTACCATTTGGTCATCTTAGCTCAATAGGTAAGAGTATGTGGCTTGTGTAACAATAATGTGGTTGAAATCATACAGATAGCTTGTGTAATGTTTGTGTAACACATGATGTGGGCCTAGGGGAAGAGAATACTATTATTAAACAAAACAATAGATCAAGGTTAAAATCGGCTAGGTTGGGCCAGGCCGGGCTGGAGTTAGGTCTCAACTCAGGCCAGCCCAATCTTAGTCAGTGTCAGGTTGGGCTGGGCTAGGTCGAGTTAACCCTCATAACTGGGTTAGACAGGATTTAGGCTCAGGGCAATTTTGATCCATCAGGACCAAATTACACCGCTAGTATCATCCATTGAGAAAATCAGAAAGGCCAACAACGCATAGAACTCCTAAGAAATGCATGCAATCGTAGCCAAGAAAACTTTGTACGACTGCCGGTTTGGTCGAGAACCCCCAAGGGTTGGTAGCCATGATCTGGAGAACTCCCGAGCATTACAATTCCCTTTTTATTTGATTTAATGATTCAACACATTGACATGTGAGAGACATGCCTTTGAAAATGTCACTTTTTAGCACTCATGAGAAAAATCACCAATATGTCCATCAACAAATTTCATTTGGTCACCAGTGATAGAAAATAAATACGGAACGATTCATGAAGATCGATAAGCATGCACAACAAACACTACAAAATACACTTTTTAGACATACCTGAATCCATGGTTGAAGAATAAGAACACCTCAATGTCTTCTTGTATGCTCCTCGTACAACACGATCAATGTTGGTCTGGTCTACCCTCTTTCCCTTTTGCTTTTTTGGTTGTTAGACTCACTTAATGGGTCAGTGATAACTATATATAGGGGTGAGGGTAGGGACCAACCCTGCAATAAAATTAGGGTTTCTTCCCCATTAAGGAAACAATATCTTAGGTTCACACATAGTAATAAATATTTCACACCATTAAGGTGTGCTAATAGAATCCAATATCTCCATAGAGATCACTTACCAATAATATTGGATTCTTTCTGCTTACTCCATCTTTAGTCAACACCACTAAATCGGTTTTGGAAACAAATTTTTGACTATGCTAGCCCACCTAATAGGAAATCTTACAAACAGCACGTGATTGCATTCGGGTAAAAAAAAAATGAAAAATAAAAGAGATATCCATCCTTACAAGGCCAAAAACCTCTCTTAGATGCTTAAATACCTACCTGCAACTCTTCTCCACGTATTCTTCTAAGGTGCCAAAACAAAGACAGCTAGAACCCATAATAAATATTTCACTACGCTTAAAAAGGTACAAATTGTTCATTATAGAGATAAATACACAAATAAAAAGCAATTGAGTAGCAGCTAACTGCAAGCACTATTTTCCCGTTTGCCCTATGAGAAAGGAAGAATTGGACATGTATCTATTTTTATTTGTCCAAAAACCTTTCTCATAGATGCTTAAATGCCCACCTACAACTCCTTGTGTGCATATCCTTTAAAGACGATAAGCCAAAGATAGCAAGAACCCATGATAAGTCTTACAGTTAATGATAAGGATTTCACCACACTTGAAAAGGCATAAATTTTTCATCACTAAGATAAATGCATAAGAAGAATAAGAAATGTGTAACAGCTAAGTGCATTCACCTTTTCAGAAAAATGTACAAGGAAAACCCCTATTTAGTACTTATTTTCTCATTGGCCCTTTTTATTCCGTTACTGAGATTAATATACAAGACCAATAAGAAATGTGTAACAGCTAAGTGCATGCACCTTTCCAGAAAGATGTATTGTCGGAAAAAAACCTAATTAGTAGGTAATTGACTGTTGTCCTTTTTTCTTTCGTTACTGAAATAAATATACAAGATAAATAAGAAATTTGTAACAACTAAGTGCATACACATTTCCAAAAAGATGTCTACGGACAAACCCTAATTAATATTTTCCCGTTGGCCTTTTTTCTTTCATTACTGAGATAAATACAAAAAAAAAAAACAGAAACAAAATTAGTAAGTATTTGCCCGTTAGCCCTTTATCTTCCGTTACTGAGATAAATACACAAAACAAATATGAAATTTATAATAGCTAAGTGCATACACCTTTCCAAAATGATGTCTATGGACAAACCCTAATTAACATGTGCCCATTGGCCCTTTTTCTTCCGTTATTGAGATAAATACACAAAACGAATAAAAAAATCTATAGCAACAAAGTGCATGCAACTTTCCAGAAAGATGTGTTGTGGAAAATCCTAATTAGCACATATTCGCCCGTTGGCCCTTTTTCTTATGTTACTAAGATAAATACATAAAACGAATAAGAAATGTGTAACAGCTAAGTGCATGCACTTTTTTAGAAAGAGGTATTGTGGGAAAAAAAACATAATTGGTAAGTATTTGCCCGTTGGCCTTTTTTCTTCTGTTACCGAGATAAATACATGAGACGAATAAGAAATGTGTAACAACTAAGTGCATGCACCTTTCCAGAAAGATGTACGGTGGAAAACCCCTAATTAGAATTTGCATGTTGATCTGTTTTCCTCCATTGCTGAGATAAAAACAAACCTAATTAGAAGTATTTTCCCGTTGGCCTTTTACATTCCGTTACCAAGATAAATACATGAGACGAATAAGAAATGTGTAACAGCTAAGTGCATGCACCTTTCCATAAAGATGTATGGTGGAAAACCTTAATTAGTATTTTCCCGTTGGCCCTGTGAAAAAGGAATAATTGGACAGTTGTATCCATCCTTACATGCCCAAAAACCTTAGATGTTTAAATACCCACTTGCAACTCCTTGTAAGTTCCATCAACAATTCCTTTGTCATTCTCATCTTTCCTCTCCTCCACTCTCCTCTACTTTAAGTAGTCCTCTACCTGCAAATCTTTTCATAGTCTTGGGTCCATCATAGCTATGCCTAGGAATGTGTTTATGTTTGATTTTCTTTCAGACTGCTTTCTAGTCCTTGACATTTCATTTCTGCCCTTCAAAGATGCAGCTAGGATATGCATACTCTCTAGGAGTTGAAGATATATATATATATATATATATGGCACTCCACCGCAAATATAGAATTCAAGAGAGCTCCTTCATGAGGCATCATGTGCTTCAAGGTGATGGAATGGAGAGTCAGAAGCTTGAAGCACATGATGCCTTTTGAAGGCTGGCTCTCATTGAATTCAATGTTTTTAGTGGCATGCCATGTACATCTCCATCTCTTGGAGAGTATGGATGTCTTGGTTGCATCCTTGAATGGAAGAAATGAGACTATAAGGACTAGAATGGAGGTCTGAAAGAAAATCAAATAGATTCAGTTTTCCAGGCATGGCTATGATGGACCCAAAGACAATAAAAATATTTGGAGGGAGAGGACTTGCTTGAGGAGAGGAGAGGATAGGAGAGGAAAGATGAGGATTAAAAGGGAATTTTAATTAGAATATAAATTATAGTTCGGAACAAAAAGATTCCACACACCTCATGGCCTCCCTTCGCCTCGCCAAGATACGATCCACCTTGGCCCTGCTCAGCTCATGTGTGTGTGAAAAACTACTGAACACTTGGGAGGAGAGATACCTCTCTTCAAATAATCCTCGACAGAGGAAAGTGTTTTCCTTCTCCTTATAAATATATGAGGCAAATATATAAAATTACTGATATATTTTTAGATGCTTTTCTTCCTCTTGAATTTGCTCATCACTGACTTTTTTTTTTCTTTTTCTTTTTTCTTTTTTTTTTTTTTTTTTTTTTTTTTTTTTTTTTTGAATTTGCTCATCACTGACTTTTTTTTGGGTAAAACATTATCTCTTCCTGTTTGATGGGCCCAATCTTGGTGATTTGTGATGCAAGTTGAGACTTAATTCTCAAGATGATGGAGGCCCAAGGGTCACACCCTAGTACCCTCGGTAGATCAGCCAGACTCAAGGCTTGCAATCAGAAAGCTGGGCTTGGTCTACAACAGCAGCCGAAGCCCAATACAGCAAACCAAGCAAGCAAGCAGCCCAGCTATCATGCCACATCAGGAAGTTCTTGTTCCCTCATCTCCACGCCTCTAATGGAGTCTGACTCAACCTTTCTGGAAGTCTATCAATGAGGAATCTCATATCTTTGCTTTATGTAATAATACTTTCCATATTCTACTTTTGGAAAATCCTAATTAAAAGTTCTAATGGACAACACAGCTGGGATCTATATTTAGAAGGGAATACATGGGAAATCATCCCTGAAATTGTCCTAGCATATAGACAGCAAGGAGGACGGTTTTGGGCAGTCAGCCTTCCCTTTTTTTTTTTTTTTTCTTTTAAGAAATATTGTGTCATGGAACCCAGATTTTTTAGGGTTACCTTGACTACGATTCAGGATTCAATTTCTTTCCACCTTTCATTCTCAGCCATAGGATTAGAGTGCAAGAGCTTGAGAATTATTAATTTTTTTTTCTATTTAAATGTAACTTGGTTGGGGAATTAAATAGATGATTTTGATTAATAAATTAATTCATTCTAAGTTTTATCTGAGACCTTGAAGAGTTGCATAGTAGTCTTGAAGAACTACTATGTACCCTAACTAAAATTTCCTTCTTTTGCACATCCCAATAATGTGACCATATAATCGGATTCTTTTTCTCTTTGCCACTCTATCCTATTGAGCACCATTGGCCAATGGCCAGCTTATAGGGCGTTGGTAGGGCCAAGGGTCATCTAATCGGACAAAAACTCACCCACCCAACCCTGAATATGATTGGGTTCAATCCTATGACCTTCTCCCCTAGGCGTCGGCTCTTCAAGCCGAACCTGCCACCACTAGGCTAAGCTATTGTTCATCCAATGATTGGACTCTGGGTTCATCATTAACTCCTTAAATCCTGTTCATGATCAGAAATACCCCTTCGAGGTTCAATAAGAAGATTTAAATGTTTATGGTGAGGGTGTTCTTCCTTCACCGACGATGAATGAAAACTTGGTTCTTTTATGTCAATTTTAAGCTAAATTCTACATGAAAAATATCTAGTTATGCACCTAGGCTGATCAAAAGCTTCATAAAATGCACTTGAAAGGAAAAGAGAAGAGAAATGGAAATTATAAAAGGAAAAAAAAAGGATATTACTAAGAATAATCCATTAAGGTGTTGGATGAATGAACATGATAGAAAGGAATTCCACATTTTCTTTCTAATGCCATAATTAACAAAGCTTTTGTTTTTTTTTTTTTTTTTTCATTCCTTTCAAGAAGATATAAAAAGAACATAGGAACAAGAAGAAGATATAAAAAGAACATAGACTTAGGGTGTTATTATCATGTGGATTGAGATCCTATACATCTTCCAAAAACAGCAGAAAAACCACCCCACCTTCTTGTTCTTGGTTGAGATTTGGTTTTATGGGTGAGTACTCCAGAGATTGGTTTTGACTGTATCTTGTTTTTCTCAGGAGATTGCTCTCCATGTACTTGATGTCTTCCCTTGTCAATGGTCACCGTCGGCCCACCACCATTCCCCGCGTCATGGATGCGAAGCCGTTCATCCCATATCTGACCGGAGGAACCTTGCCTCCGGAATGAAACCGATGATCTCTGTAATGTGTTCATCATCCAAGTTGATCTTTTTCTTCTTGCTTTGATTTTGATTTTGTTTGTAGGAAGGCTTTTTCCACCAACAAACATAACTAGAAATCCGGTATGTAATGCCTAAAAATAGAGAGATTTTTTCTTCCACTTCCAAGGACTTCTCTCACGCCCTCTCACTTTGACCAAGTGGGCCTTGCACTAACATTCTCTCTCCTCTATTAGCATATCGCCTTCTTTTCTAAACGTCCTGAAATATTATTCTGGTGTAGTGTGGAAGATTCCCCCCACACAAGCAGCGTGGAAATCGTTGTTTATTAAAATCAAAATATTTAAAGGTTCAAAGTAATTTGGAGAAACAGTCTTTCGATTAAGCAAAGGTTAGGCTGTATACATTATAGCCCTGCCCATAAATTATGAATGGGAGCTCTGGCATTGGTTAGACCCTTTTTAAAATAATATGAGATAAAAAAAAAAAAAAGACACAATATATAATTGCAGTGTTGGACCCATCTCTCTACAGGGGACAAAAGTTATAAAATAAAATTTTTTGGAATCTAAATGATAGAAGAACATCAACCTCACACTCAAGCTCTGCCTAATTGCAAGTAAAGGAAAAGGGAAGGGAGGAGAGAGATAAACCCAATGTATGTTAGTATACACTATGCTCCCGAACATAATTTTTATTTTTTTTTTTTGGGTATAACTTGAACAGAAAACTCAATCCATAAGTGAAAACTGTGGGTTAGCTGTTCACTGTTCACAATCAATGGTTGTGTTTCATACTAGTGGACAAGTTGGTTCGGTATTGATATTCGATATGATATTGATAAGATTTTGACTCAATATACTGTGTATATACCCAATATTGATAACATTACAGGATCCTTATACTGATACCCTACAGAATCAATTTGATTCGATATTTATACACTATTGTCATGCGGGCTGGCATTCCCCCCTGCATTCTGGGCCAAGAACACATTCTGGAGTGAAATAAGTTATTGCTTTAAATCCTATACATATCAATCAATGGTTCCAAACTGGATAAGGAGTGTCGTCAAACCAGATTAAAGCAAACTGGCCACCTTTTCCATTTTCCTGGTTACATCCAGTTTGTTAGTGAAAAATGGAAATTAAATTAGAGAGATACCCAAAAAAGAGCTGCCCTTTCCCATAAAATGTCCATTCTAGCTTCAAAAAGTATCATTTAAAAACTATCATTTAAAGACACTAGGTTGAACCGAATCGCAAAAATGGCCGGACCAAACCAAACTCTTTAGCAGTTTGGCTTCAGTTTGTGTTTTATTAACTCTCAGCTTGGTTAAAATCAGTTGTACCGATAAGATCAACTGAACACTACCATTTGTACTGAATCCGGAATATTGATTTATAAGAGAAAAAAAAAAAATTTTGGAAGACCCCAATAAAATTAGATATTTTTCATTTATGAAAAATTGAGACCAGATAGCTATCTGCTTTGGTTTAGAATTTGGATTTTATAGACTGAACAATTATCTGTCCAGTTATGGTCTGACCCGATATATGCTACACTTGTGAAAAACGGACCGAAATCAGACCAAACCAACCATACCTCATTTGGAGTCTTTGATTATACTGTTTCATTGACAAGATATTTATAGTGATATATTTTCTCCTCATTACTTTGATATATGTTCTTATCTTATTACCAATCATTATCCATCCCAAGTTGTGGCAAAAAGTAAACAACTACTCTCCAACAGAAGTGGTCCATGTTAAGTCAACTTGAGGTGAAAAGAAATTTAACAATAGCAAAGTTAAGGGTAACAAAGTCCTTAATCTGAGAACTAAAGGATTTGATTAAAACTTAAAGTGGGAATATTCCATTATCCTACATGAGCATGTCATCAACTTATAATTGAGATGTCCATGTAGGTTCTGATGAATCTGGTAATCGTCTCTCTGCTTCTTGAGGTAGTCTAGTTGAGTCTTATTAGCTGCTTGTGGTGTTTATTTTTCCAAGTTCAACTGGTCATCCAACCAGGGGAAAGGGAAAAGAAAAACATCTTCTGTGGAGAAATGCAGGTATATCTGGAAGTAGTTTGCATAACCCTTTTGTCTCTTGAATTCACCTGATTCTGCATTGAGTCATGGCATTCTGAGTTGCAAAGCAAGAGTTCTGTGTTTGGTTGGTGCTCATTTGAGGGATTGCAAGCAGCCCTACCTTGGCGTGGAGATGAGTGCTGCAAAATAGATACTTCTGCTGGTGCAGAACTGAATAGGTTCATCTACAATCATTGGAGAAACATAGGGGAGGTTAAAAGTTTCTTATTTGTTCTCTTTCCTCATCTTTTGTTTGAAGCAAAATTATCCAGGAAATCACCAGCAACCATTTTAATTGTTCTAGTATATTTCGATATACTTAATTGTTTAACTTCAGGTGTTTGGATTTGGTTGATGCAAGGAAACTTTAGAAGCCATTTAAGATGGTAGCTCAAAAGTTACCCAAAACGGCTCTCATCCTTAATTTTCAGCTTTCAGGCTTTCAAAGACAAATAGTTAATTTGCTTATGTGATTAGTGTTCCTGGGAAAACTGCATTAATACAAGAAATCAACTATAGATTGCTCACACCTCATAGACTAATAATTTCATGATGTTGCAACCTCATAATAAGAGCTACCCAAATCAACTCTCATGTATTATATTAGAGTAGCCATATAGCTGTCTGCTGGTTTTTTTTTTGCAATAACAGTCTTCAATAATTTACAAATCATTTTCATTTACTTTGGTTTTCATTAACCAGCTCATGACTCATTGTTTCCATCTGGTTTCAGAAATTTATATATAGCTGCTGCTGCTTCTTTTTTTCATTTTTTCCTCGCAATAACTGTCTTCAACAATTTACAAATAATTTCTCATTTACCTTTAGTTTTCATTAACCATCTCATGACTCATTGTTTCTATCTGGTTTCAGGTATTTATATTTTGGACTTCCCCATGATGGTAGCCAGAGTATGGGAGACACCAAGAATGTATCTTGCTGATTCTTGCTTATCTTGAGATAGTTAAGGTGAATTTACAGAAAATAAATATGAAACGAATCTGTTGCAATTATTCTTGAGAAACATGCAAGGGTCTCACAAGTAGCCATCAAAAACTAACCAAAAATTTTTAGTACATGAATTACTGAAGAAGTTTCACCACTATTCTCACAAGATACTGCAGACCTTCAAAATGTTGAGACAGCCTCAGAATCATATAGATTGAGACCGATCCTTTGATTGAATTTCTTTTTTTATTGAAATACAGAACCAATAAATGTCCTAGACTGCTTGTCTTTATATTGATGCACACTGAAATAATAAAATCACAGAGGAGCTTTGTACTATCATTCCCACGAAAGAATACATGCAACTATCTGATCTTGTAACTTCAGAACTCCAGTAAGGTTTCATGGCTGGAGGAAGCAGGGTTGGTGTGTTTCAGAGGTAGTTGCTCCCTAATACATCCGAGCTTCTAATACATTCTAGCATCTATAACACCACCTCTGATTTCCACATGAAATCTATTAGTAGCTATTTCGGTTTTATAAAGACATTTTTCTCTTTCTTTTTTTTTATTGTGCTCTTTAATTGGCTCACATTTAGATGTTTCTAGCTTAGTTTCATCCCACCTTTCATCTCAAGGCTTCTTGGAGTTGTTTGAGAACTGCTTCTTTAGCTTGTAATCAACTAAAACTTACAGATGAGACAGAGACCCACTAATAATTTTACTAAGGAGTAAGGTTATTCCAGACTTTCACTTACTCAGCTCCACTCACACTGTCTTCAACTAACAATTACTTCTACTCAAAGGAAGAATTGGATCCTTTAAAATTTCTTTGTGATGCTTTCATATATGTTCCTTTACCTATAAACAACCACATTTACTCCTAATTCTGGTTGAAATATGCAGATAAATATGTAATTTATGAACTTTATGTAATACAACAACTGCTCCAAAATTGATAATCCATAGCAAGATCACTGTATGGAAGGCCAGATTAGTTCTAATGGCACATGTATTGTACCATTGACTAATCATCTGACCCTCCACAATGATATATAATTCATGACACCAGGCATGTCCTGAAAGGTCTAATAAAGCCTTAAAAAAAAAATGAAACTTTCCATGCTTCAGAAGTGTATGATACCTGATATCAGAAGTTCTCTACAGTAATGATTTTCATTTCCAACTTGGTAACACCAATCGCCAAGTAGTGGACCTTTTTTTTTTGTTTTCCCCTCTTTGGTTGGACATGGAGAACTATGATCTTTTTATCAATTCACCAGGTCAATTAGTAATTTTCTTGCAAATTAAGTTAGCGATCAACGAGATTGAAATGAGTGATTTGGCGGTGAAAGCCTTTTGTCTTCTTCATGTATTGCGGTATATTGAATGTTAACCTCTATTATAAAGTAATTGATATGACTTCTCTTTCTTTAGTTTTCTTCTTATTTCTGAGTAAAGACAGTAAAATTGCAAGGAGATGTGTGGATGATAGAAGAATAAAAGTTGTGAAAGGATCAGAGTTCTTTGGTGTCATTATGTGGGAGACAGCATCTGTTCTCATTAGAGGAAAATCATGAATAAGGATAATGTTTCAAAACTCAACATTGCTCAGAAAAAATCTCTTACATAGACTTTGTCAAAGAAATGGATAAAACAGATTCAGAGATCCCATTATCTCTCTGTCTCTTCCTCTAAAAACAAAAAACATTAGAAGATGGAATACTTTTTCCTCTTCAAGAATGCTAGAAGAGAAAAATTAAAAAATCAGAACAAAAATGAAGATGGATTGATGGGTTCCATTGTGTGTACCCTCAAGCCCTCTTTTTCCTAGCCGTTGCAGCTCTTGTGGCATTAGTTGAAGTTGGTGTCCTGCTCCTGCCCCCGCTTGGCACCAGCCCACGCAGAACCGCAAGAACAGCAAAGCCCAAGAACGGAGAATACATCATGAGAAGCTTATCCGATGCCTTGCGCGAACCAATCATTTCCCCTAAAATCGCAACCTGAGAATGCCCATCACAAAAAAGAAGATTCAGAGTCTTAATGGCTACTTTTACAGAAAACATAATATAGCATTTCTCGATTAGCGATCTCCTTAAACATAGTAACATACCATAGAAGTGGAAGTGGAGACACCGTAGATCAAGCAAGTGGTTTTGAACCAGGACTTTCCAGAGATAATGGCGTATAGGTTGGCAATAGAGAGGGGCCATTGGAGGATGAGCTCAAGCCAGATGAGCCCAACAAAGAAATCAGGTTTCTCAACGAGGAGGTAATCTCCATACTCACGAGCGTACCAGGAACCGAGGTCGATGAGGAAATCTGGAAACAGGTGTGCTGGGAGACAAGTCTGGGAGTCTAGAAGCGGAACTACCACCGCTATAACCAGGAAGAAGAGGAAAAGAATCGCATCCACAAGCTTGCACAACCCCATTATTAATTCTGCGACTTCCAATCTTCTTCGTCTTCTTCTTCTTCTCAGTATTCCCTTTGAAGAATGAATCAATGAAATGGGGATCTTGGATTTGAGGCCCTTTTGAAGTTTTTGAATCCAACAGAGATTAATAGCCAAAGAAAATATTTTCCCTTTATTAAAAATGGAATTTTTTTTTAGATGCCTCACGTATGTATTACAGGTTTTGGTTGGATCTAAACAAAACTAGTCCAAGTATTGGGAAAATTACTTGATTATCCACTAATGAGTTTTCTTTTATAAAATTATCCATCAAAAGTTTCAATTAACAAAAATATTCAAAATTAAGTTTTTCTCTACAAAATTACCCACTTAAAGTTTAAGTTAACAAAAATATTCAAAATTGAATTTAGATTTACAAAACTACCCACACAAAGTTTCAATAATAAAAAAATACATGATTATATATGGAAGATGAAGACTCACTATTTTGGGTAATTTTGTAAACCCAAACCTGATTTTGAGTATTTTTATTAACTGAAACTTTGGGTGGGTAGTTTTGTAAACCCAAACCCAATTTTAAGTATTTTTGTTAATCAAAACATTTTATGGGTAATTTTATAAAGGGAAACCCAAAAGTAGATAATCATATAATTTTTCCCAAAGTATTTCTGATGGACGATCAGGATGCAATCTAAAGAGATGTGGCATGGTGGACCCGTGCAAGTCCATAGCAAGCCTGAGAAATTCCATGGCTGGTAGTGAGCTGTGAGATCTAGATCCACTTCAATTCCCTCTAGGTGCAATTAAGTGCAATTCCCTATCCCTAATAGACGGTTAAGATTAGATGAGAGAAAATTAAGGGCATCATGGGTCTGGGTCTGCAAAAACCCAACCCGATCCATCATCTCCAATTCAAAAACTCAAGTCTCACTTTTTTCGTGCACAAGTCACGACGTACGTGGATCTGCATGAACGGTGGCATGTCGACGGCCACAACCTTCACGCCGACGGTGGATAAGAACTCACCCAACTCCATCTGGGAATCACTGAAGGACTTTCTCCTAGAGCTATGGAGAGAGACCGATGACCTCCTCTTCTCTAGGTTCTATTACCTTCTCTCCCTTTCCCCTTCTCTGTTTTGCTCTGTTTCTTTTCCATGTCGACTTGCTGCCTTTGTTGCTGGTGATGGCGGCGGCGGTGGCGGTGGCGGTGGCGGTGGTTGTTCTTAAGGAGGTAACGAAGAGAAAAGGAGAAACGAAGAAGGAGATTAGGAAATCGATTGATTTCTACTCAAAATCACATACATGGTTTGACTATAATGCCTTCATAAGGATTTAATTATGCCTTCATGAGAATTTGATTCCTGTGGAACCTAGCGACTAACTGGTGGATCATGTCTAATAAATGGTATGGTGTGATCTTGTCCAGGTAGTATAGAATAAACAGAATGAAGGTAAGGGGTGGGCTAGGAATTTAAAAAACCAGAAGACAAATGGATTTATGAATAAATATTGCTCGTTTTGAAGTTCCGCAAGCGGAAGTTAATGGGCAATGGGATGATTTAAGGGTAATTCAGACTGGTTTAATAACTTAAATAGTTGCATCTGAATAGAATATTGCACACACATTGTAATCAGACGAAGAACGAATGAAATAGAAACGCAGTAACTCCCGTCTCCTTCTTCGTTTCAGGTAACCTCCTCTCCTTCAGCTGGACATAACCTCTTCTCCTTCCGTTTCCCTAATCTCCTTCTCCTTTCTCCTTCTTTGTTTCAGGATGAGAGACGATGGAGGTAGTGAGCTCTTGGGTCGGGTTTGTTTTTAGGAATGAAATGGGTTTAAAACATCCCTCAACTTTCGCCATTGGAGAAGAGCCAGATCTCCAATTCTCATATGTTGCAATTTTGTGCGATTGTTCCGTTATCTAACAGCAAGTGTCCTGCTAAAATGGACGGTCAAAATTAAGGCTATGTTTGGTAGCCAAGAGAAGAAAAGAAAAGAAAAGAAAAAAAAAATCTAGAAAAGAAAAGAAAAGAAAAAAAAAAAATCTAGAAAAGAAAAGAAAAGAGAAGAGAAGAAATGAAATGAAATGGTGAAAAAATAAAAAGATTATGCATGTTTAGTAATCAAGAGAAGAAAAGAAAAGAAAAGAAAAAAATTCAAAAAATTTTGAATTTTAGGAGAGAGATAGACACATAAGAAATTATTGTGTAATCATTATTTTTTGTTTTATTACTTTTTTATATTTTCTCTTGTTTTCTTGTGTTTGTTGTAAGAAAATTTTTGGGAAAGCATAAGAAAACTTCACAATTCCCAAGAGGAATTTTGAATTTCAAAAGGTGAATCTTCTCTTGGGTGAAGATACACCAAGTACAAAAAAAATTCTTCACCCAAAAGAAAAGTACAAAAAATTGTACTTTTTTCTTTTCTTTTCTTTTCTTCTCTTGGCTACCAAAGACAGTCTAAGTGAGTGAATTTATTATCACAAGCCAAGTAGTAGAGGTGTCAAAACCTAGCCTGAATCAATAAAATTGATTGATAAAACTTGAATCGAATCAAACTGATTCTTATTGGATTGGTTTTGGATTGATGTATGTTGGGATCGATTGAAAACCAATCCAAATCAAACCGACCAATAACCAAATCGAATGAAATCGATAAAAAATAAATGATTATGAGATTATGAATTGATGAATTGACCATCCATTTTTTACATATTAGTGAGAAAATTTTTATTGTAAAAGAAATTGTTATAAATCATTGAATATTAGATAAATTGATTTGAAAATTGTAATAATGCTTCCATTGGTTTCCTTGTTCACTATGCAAAATTAGTTGGATAGTTAAATGACTGATTGGATAATAGGATTCATTTTATTATTTCAGTATTAGTTATCTTCTTAGTAATTTATTATCCATTGGTTTCAATATTAATTATCTTTCCCTTACAATGGTAAATCAGAAATTTAAAGTTTTTTTTTTTTCATCAAATATTGTCACTATAAGTTATGAATGTAAGATTTTATTATGGTTCAAGTCCAATAACAAATCGATCTAAACAGGTATTAATCCGATATTGAAAAATCGAAATCAACCAAAAATCGAAGGTTTTTAACAGATTGATTTGGTTTTGGTCTCCCTCATTCCTCATTTAACCCGACAAACTGAATCCAACTGACTAATTGACACCCTAACAAGCAGTCATTATGTACCCTAAACATAGTTCCGTCAGTGGGCGGAGACAGATAAAAGTCACAAAAATATGACACAATTGGAGGATCTTGTACCGTATTAGCCTAACCGTTCATACTTATTCGAAGCTTTCCTGTTCACTGCTGTATATTAGTGATGCTGACATTCAGAGAGAGTATTGATTTGATACCCAAAATGCATCATCTCTTACTACTACAACAGAATGAAAAATTCAAAATCCAAGCAGAAGTTACTAATGACAATTTATAAACTTGAACAACTTGAGCACTGAATCCAGCTCCAATTAGTAAAATTGAGGTGTGGGTTCCAACTTGCACAAGGACAGCTCCAATTAGGCATGTTTTGTTGAAGTCCAACAAACTTGATTTGAAACTTCCTCTACTCTTCATGTTTCTAGATCTTTGAATTTTGTTTTTGAAAGTCCCTCTTTTCGAAGGATATTCTAAATCTTGTACTGTAGCTTTCTCCTCTTGCAGCTCGATATGTATTTAATAAAGAAAAAATTAGTTGATGGTTATGCTCTAGTATTTAATCGCATGACTGTATCTGTGTATCCATCTGTATGGTCGTTTTGAGCCTTTTTTCCAGTAAAAATAACCATTTTATCCGAATGCATACAAGTAGATCAGTATAGGATCAGTCAAGATCAATCTCAGACGATATCAATCCAATCCAGGCAATCCTAAGTCCCTGATTGATCCCATTTTTAAACTATGCTCCTCATAGATTACGACACTAATTTGGTTGCAAGTTTAGGATGGCGTATTAATTTTGAGTTGTCTATAGTCATCGATATCTGAATGTTATTGTGAAACTAAGCCCTTATGAGCATTGGGATATTCACCGAATTGTCATTACATTTTGATTCTTGAGTTCTCTCATTCAAGTGGGCCATAAGCGAACCAAATAGGGTCTTTTGACCCCGGTTCCGCATCAATTGGCTTCTGCCTTCTTCATGTAATATAGTTATGAAATGCAACTAGTCCTTGGTGTAATGCTGAGGTTGGTTGAAGGGATATCGATTTAGTTCCAGGTGAGATGTTTGGTTCATATCAATTTACCATTCTATCATTATTCTAATGTATCCATCATTGATCAGCTTAGCAATTTCTGAGTTTTCTTTCAAGTATTATGATCATGATCAGTGGTGCGAAAGAAGAAAATCACCATGGTAGAAATCCAAAAGCCCTAAATAAGTTTTGCAGATAACTATGCTGCCCAGGGAAGATAAACGGAAATTTTACAAAACTTGGAGGCTAAACATGCTTAACGAAGCAAACCAAATGGATGCTTCTACAACAAGCTTCTCACTACCCGCTCACTTGGGGTGAGGAAGTGTCAGATCACTGTCTTCCATGTTAGCGTCACCTTATACATATTCATATCTAGGCATCGGTATTGGACCACAAGCATTCTTATGGAACAAACTTTCCAATTAATCAATCCAGTTGAGCATGCCTTCCAACCTCCTAAAACACCATTAAAGGAACCACTCGATGCATGAGATTTTCAAGTGACCAGTACAGACCACCTCTTGCCACCAACTTTTCATGCTTAGGGCACCATATTTTCAACTTTTCATGCTTAGGGTACAAGGTACAAGGGGTGCGTAGGACAGATTTAGCTTTAATGGCCCCACAGTGCTTTCTCAACCAGGGTTTTAAGTATCGGTGCGTATAGTGCCATATCGGCCGATACCTAATGGTATCGATAGGCATCGGCACTATACAAATCGATACGCTACAAGGAATATTTTGACTCTCTATATGTATCGGTGTATCGGTAGTATTGTACCGTATCGGTATGATACGTAAGATACTCCACGATACGAACTTTTGAAACATATAAAAATTCTTATGAGTATCGGTACGTACCGTACTGTATCATATAGTAATGTACCAATATGGTACGATACGGCTACTTAAGTGTGGAATGCACCAACAGTTTTCTACATTTCTCTTTTTTCTTCCCATTTGATTCACATACTTTTTTGGAGACTCCAATGATAGATTGAAGGAAACAATGTGGAAGTGAATGGTTCAAGCAAAGAGAAAAGCATAGTTCAAGATGAACTTGAAAGTCTTGAATAGTAAGATCTTGAATCTTTACTCACTTTTTTCAACTTTTACCTTAGATTTTCAAGTTTTTTACAAATCTAATGTTCATCATACTTAGAATCACATTTTGTGCATCATTACTACATGAAATCATTGGATTTATAAGGATTCACACACTTTTTTCAAAAGAAAATGAGGATTTCAATTTTTTTCAAATTTCTTAGATCTACTCATACTCAATAGTTAAAAATGTTTAGATTTTTTATATGTTATGTAAAAACAAGTGTTCTACAACTTCCATAGAAAATTTTGTTTTTTATCAAAAAAAATGTATTTTTTTAAATTTTTTATTCCGAAATTAATTATAAAAATACAAAAAAAATATATATATATATATATATATATATATTTTTTTTTTTTAAGAAAATTTAGTTCATTCAACTCTTAAAAATAATGTCATAACTTATAATTACTAAATACATGATTTCAAATGAAACCCACATTTTTTCCTAAAAAAATGAGGATTTCAAATTTTTTTTTCTTAGATCTACTCAAATATATTGGTCCACACTATGTTGATTTTTTATATTTTCTTTAAAAACAATTAATCTATAACTTCGATAAAAATTAATTAATTTTTCTAAATAGTTTGTATATTTTATTTTTTTAATTTTGAAAATTAATTAAAATTTAAGAAAAATACTAAAAATATATATATAATTTTTTTAGAAAATTCAGTTCATTTTAGTTTAAAAACAAAATTATAATTTACTTGACCAATGACCATGATGTGAAATTAGACGCACAATTCTTTCCCAAAAAAGGGTGCTTTTCAAGTTTACGTAAATTAGGAAAAATTCAGTATGTATCTTTGTAGGAAAATTGAGCCTAAAGAACGGTCTAGGGATATTGGATGGGCTATAGTCGAGAAAGTACAAGGTAATAGGTTGTGGACAAAATGCAATTACTGTGATACAATCCACCTAGGATGTGGAATTACCAAACATAAACAACATTTGGCTGGAGGATTTTCTAATGTTGCCAAATGTATCAAGTGCCCAGATGAAATAAGCAAAGCAATAAGGAAGCACTTAAGGGGAAGTAGAGATAAAGCAAAAAAAAACTATTGAAGAAGATGATAGATTGGTTGAAAATCTAAGGGATCATGAGAATTATGAAGGATCCGATATGGAGGCAGAGGATGAAGATCAATAGCTTACACGAGCGATGCATATCAAAGGAGAAAGCAAAAGAAAAACAATGGATAGCAGAACAGCTGAGAAGAAGTCAATCTGTATGACTTAGGCGTGGTGGCCCGATGATTTATGAACAAGGTTTTGGCTCTAGAAGTCGTCAAAGTGTAGATATTGGAGGCACTATGAAGGGCATGTTTGACAAATTCGCCTTCAGTGGTAAAGGTAAGGGGAAAAGGAGCCTAGAAATTAGAGATATGTGAGTTGCACCATACAAACATCATGATGAAGGGCAACAAAGGATTGAAGAGGCTTTGCGACCAAGGACATTGAATAAGAAAATTGGGAAAGCAATCTCTAGGTGGTTCTACAGTTTTATGATTCCACCTCACAAAGCTAAAGATCCGTACTTCAAGACTATGGTCAAGGAGATTCAGGCATGTGAAAAAAATGTGAAGCCACCCACACCCTATGAAATTGCAGGACCATACTTAAATGCTATTGTGAAAGAGATGGATGAATACATTGGAGAGTTTAAATACAAGTGGCCTAAATATGGAGTAACCATCATGTGTGATGGGTAGAGTGGACCGATGAGGATGTCCAACATTGGCCACTCCTAAGCAGTACAGAAGATTCTACAATGAATGGGAGACCCACTACCATAAATATTTCAACTGGGGTAAATATTGTGCCTATATTCGACAAGTGGAGAACATCATTTTTGTTGCTGCTATTAAAAAAAAGGTCCTGGTCAAGGATTTGAACCACCACGATACTCTTCATGGCACTCATCACAGTGGTAATGGCAATGAGGAAAGAAAAAATTGTAAGAAACCTCATCATTTTGAACATTTTCAACTCAATATATTTGTCTATCAATACGATACCCTGTACTTTAGTATTTATGCATTCTACATGTTATATATAGTTTTTTTTAACTGTTTTTTATGCAAAAGTATATAAAATGTATTTCCTATCCATTTATATGCGTAACTTTAGCGTATCTTAGCATATCTCTAATACGATACGATACCCTTCGATACATATCTTAATTTTAACTGACCAATACAGTGATCGATACCGATACTTTAATCCTTGTTCTCAACAAGCTAATATATTCTAATAGTGAGTGATTCTTAAATAATACCAATATTTTGAATAGAAACCAAGAATATCTCACATTGTCAGGTATGGAATGAGAGACTTCAAACCTTAGTGGAATTATATGGAACTTTGTGTTAGAATGTTAGTGCTAGACAGAAACAGAATGGTCCGAGAAGGATTTCTTTTTCCCAGCCCATTGCTCAATCACTAACCCACCTCCAAAATCCATTACATGTTTCTTTTCTTTTACTTTCTTTCTGGTTTAGAATTATCTGTGGCTTGTTACTGGTGTTCTTCCCCAGATAAGGTTTAGGTATAGAGTTCGCAGTTTTGTTTAACTTTGTGGGGTATTTGATCATTTCTGTAAAACAAACATGGAATCATCGTTGAGATGATTTTTTTTTTTTTGGAGAATTTATTCAAAGAAAGACTGGATGATCCTTTGACGATCGAAATAATTTTGGGAAGCTAGAAAGTAAACCTGGATATACTTCCCTGAATTCAAAAAATATTATTTTGAAAACTTAAATTTAAAAACGAGAAAACACGTTTTCAGAAACATTATGCAATGGACCCTTTGTTTATTATCAATTTCCTCCACCATCTCATTGCTAGATTTGTATTTCTTTTCATTTTACTTTTAAAAAAATGAGAAATAAAAAAATAAAAATATTTTTTCAATAACTGAAATTTTTTGTATCAAATTTCCATATTCAGAAATAAGAACTAACAGAAAAGTTTTTCTCTTACAAAAAAGGTGGGGATTTACTATTGCTTATGCCCGAGGAATTTTTGCTAATCAACTAACTGAGAAGAAGACTTAATATATATGCGGCAATTACCAATCAAAAAATTGTTTTATCATATTAACATTCTAAGTTTGGGTCTCATTTAAATGTTTCAATTGATTGGGCATTTATTTTTTACTTTCCTATCATAGCAACAACATTTACATGCACATGGCAAAAAGGATAGAGATGAAAAACAAAAGAAAGATAAACATGGATGTCAATGTAAGTTACATGATTAAAGGTTGTTATTATACCAAAAATACGCATGACTGAAGGTTGAAATCCTGAGTATTTATTTTTACCCAAAAAAAATCCTCGGTAATTTGCAATCATAAGTTAAATATTTCACTTAATATATAAATTCATCATTTTTCATGAATCTACAACCAATAAACTTTAGCTATTCTTTAATCTATTAATACCAATTAAATTGTGAATTCAAGTTTTTGTAATTGACCATTTGTTTGCTGTAGTGTCTTTCAAGGATGAAGAATTCCACCACACTCTTGCTAGACTTGTAAGCTCGTTTTTAAAAACCAAGAACCGGGTTCTGGTTGGTCTTAGAATCTGCTTGGATTGGTATGGATCAACCCTGGAATAGGTATATTCTTGGCAAATAGGGTTTCTCCTTAAGAATCAGACCAAACCATAAGTCACTCTGGAATCAGTCAAAACTAGGGGTGTAAATTTGGCCCTGATGACCGAAACCCACCCTTGGCCACCTTTAATCCCGAATAAGTATCAACCCAAAAATTTTGGCCCTAAGGTCCGGCCCAACCCTGAGTTAGGGTCAAGGTAGGTAAGGGTTGATGTCTTTGGCCTGCCCAGCCCGCCCTGAACCTGACCCCGATTTGTTTACCTTGACTTTTGGCCCTGGTTTTGGCCAGAGCCGGCCCCGGTTTTTGCCTTGGATGTTAATCCTGATGTTAACCTAATTCTAGATATTGTTTGACATTGACTCATTGATATCTCAAAACCCTAATATATCTTCTCACTAATCTCTCTTGCTTATTTTACCAAAAAAAAAAATCTTTCTTACTTCTTTTATCAAAAAAAAAAAAATCAGGGTATACCTTGGCCTTAATGGAAAACCAGGTTCAGGGTCAGGGTCAATCAGGGTCATCTCGGCCTGACCCTGAAAAATTAAGGCCAATCAGGGCGGGTAAGGGTTGGGCTAAACTCTGAAGGGTTGGGTTTGGGTTGAAGTTTTGCGGCCTGAGTCAAGGTCAAGGCAGGTTTGGGCTCAGCTAAGGGGACTTAGGATTGGGCTAGGGTTTTAAGAAGCCCAACCCAACCCGGCCTTGTTGCACCCCTGACTCAAAACCATAGAAAATGAAATTGTGAAGAAAGAAACATCTTGATAAAATATTTTTTTGTCTATATTGGTATCATATCGGTTTTGGCTTTGAAGAACGGATACCGATATCTAACGTTCTTTCAAAACCGATACATAGATCAACTAGTGTGCGTGCAACCATTGTATGAACTATGAAGCATGTTCTCATAAATTTTTGGCCCAATTCAGCCCACCAAGACTGCTGCTGCTCAGTTCACCGGATCTGCTGTCGATGCAGGAAGTGCTGAAGGTTTGGGTCAGGCAGTGAATTTCTCTCCGGCAGGGATGTTGGTACCAACTGGCTCGACCAACTCATCACGGGATCTTTCCTTTCTTAATTAATTTTAATGGTGTTCAAGCACAATGATGCATGAGGGTACCATCCTAGATCAAACTTCACAAAAAGTGGAAGAGATTAGAAAGGTCTCGATTCTTTTTCAAAGGCTATGAATGGTGAAGGTTAGGGTTAATGGTATCGAAATCAAATCAAAATCGTTCATCAAAATTGAACGAAGATGTTAACATTGAAACCATGGAATCGTTTAATAAATGATTTAGTTTTGGTTTTAGAATTTAAACCATTTATTTAAACTGTTTAAATCCAACGAAATCATTTAAACTGAGTAGTAAACCATTTAAAATCAAATAATATATACATAATATGTTAAGTTATTCATTGTTAGAATAAAAAATTATTATAAGAATAAAAAAATACCATTACATGGGTGTGTGCTACTATTGTACGAAGGATAACAACTATAACAACAACAAACTAAGTCTTATCCCAACTTAATGGGGTCGGCTATATGGATCCTACAAAGCAAAGTAGAAAAAATTATGATATAGAAAGATAAAAGGGGAACAAAGAGATGCATAACTGACATTGGGAGAAATGAAAGAAGTGAAAATGAAAATTTTCGAGACTATTGTACGAAAAATGTCCTTATAAATTCTTGGGACCCAATTCAGCCTACCAAGACTGCTTTGCTACTCAGTTCTGCTGTTGATGCCAGAAGTGGGGATGGTTTGGGTCAGTGAATTTGATCCAACTTTTCCGGCTCCAACTATTCTTGGGAAAAAATGGATGTGATTAGAAAGGTCTCGATCCTTTTCCAAAGGCTATGAATGGTATAAGTAAGGGTTAACGGTGTCGAAACCAAATCAAAATCGTTTATCAAAATTGAATTGAGATGTTTACATGAAACTATGAAATCGCTCAATAAATGGTTCAGTTTTGATTTCAAATTTGAAACGGTTTAAATCAAATCAAATCGTTCAAATCGAATAGTAAACCATTTAAAACCGATCGTGATTACTATATACATAATAAGTTAAGTTATTCATTGGTAGAATAAAAAAAACTACTAAATAATTAAAATACATCTAAATATTTTAAATAAAATATTAAAACATATAAAAAAAGTATAATCTTACAATTATTAAAAGAAAAAAATGTATAACGATAAACGATTCAATTCAATTCAGTTCAATGGTAAGTTTACTTTTGTTTTTAAGAAAATTTTAAAAATAATGATAATAAACAAAATAGATAAATAAAAAAGAAAGAAGCCCTTCAAATAAAAACTGAAAATACTTAATTTCTTAAACTATTTATTAAACATTTCGATTTTGCTTCTACTTTAAAAAACTTGCATCCAACTGAACCATCTAACACCCTTCGTAAGGGTGTCATCCTATACCAAAAACCGAAATCGATACCAAATCATACTAAATTAATTTGGTATGATATCGGTATGAGGCTCTTGTACCAAGTCATTATTTGGTATGGTATTGGTATGGGATATGATTTAAAAAACACACTATACCATACTAAATACCGATACCATACTGAATATTGGTATCCAATACCAAACCGAACAAGTTTGGTATGGTATCAATATGAAATTCTTGTACTGATATCGTACCAAATACCAATACCATACCCAATTGACACCCTTAACCCTTAGGTAGTAAAATTATCCACCACACGGTTTCTAGGATGTGTCTTCTCAACAAATTGGAATCGTCAATCCTTGTTCTGACCTACACCAACAAAAAGCCGAAAAAAAAAAAAAATCCTCCGACCCAATGTCAATCTCCATGGATTCTTTCCAGCCTTCCCGTGCATCTTTCCAATCCAATGTTTCTAGATTGGGCAAGGAAGAACTCCATATAAAAACCTGTTAGTTTACGGGGATTTGAAGTTCAATTCAATCTTCCAATTCTTTTTTAATTTTCTTGTCCCCGAGAAAAGTATTGGGATGTCGGTACAAAAGGCAACTGTGAGTAGATAATTGAACTGTAACACTACTAACAACCATAAATTCACTTTTAGCTTTTAAGGTCAAGCATGGAAGTAATTCTGTAGATTATAAATTTATGACATTATGTGAAATTTTCAAAAAAGCTTTATATTTAGATTCATCCTCGATCAAGTTTATCTTTGTAGTTTTCTCTGTATTTTTCTTTTGTTAATATGGAACAGATTCTCTGTTTTCTTGATTTCAAATCCTACATTATTGGATAGTACTCATCAAGATACACTCAATTCTAATAATCTCCACCTTAGTTTAGATTCTACAAACCGTCCTAAAGAAGTTCCATCAATATCATTTCTATCAACTCTGTCATTGTCTTTGTCTATTCATCGTACCCAACCTGCATGACCCACACTCTACCCAGGATGTTTTCTCACAAGTGCTCATGTCAAAGGAAAATTTGTCAATTTTGAATAAATAGTATACTTCGATCACTTGAAATTTCACAGGTAAAATGAAAATTTGAAGCATTAATAGATTAAAAAAAAAACAGCACTAAGGTTTGTTGATTGGTTGCAAAATCATAATCATCTTCACAGTTGCACTTGATAGCAGACTCGCATTGGGCTTTCCTCTCCACCCTTAGAAACAATCGCTACTACCAACATTAAGCAAAGAAAATCAACCTTCTTGCCTTTTACCAATGCCCTTGGCTGCTTCAATGGTCAAAATCTTATATTGTACCTTGGGAACCAGGGATCAAGTATTGGTACTCAAAGACCTAAAAATAAAGATAACCTTATTGCCTTTTGAGGATGATGCTTCTTAACAATCGTAATGGTTACGTCGTTCTTATCCTCGGCAAAATTGTGAAAGAGATTAAAGCCGCTATAGAATTAGGAAACAAAGAGGACCGATTCAGATCCAAACAACGGAGAACCAATCGAGTTCTCATTGTTTCCTAATTCTGTTGTGGCCATAAAAGCACATAGATGTATATATAAACAAGACAAAAGTTGGATCTCTGCAACTCTATTTCTTCAATCACCTCCGTTGGACAACTATAGGGGATTTACTATGTTTTTGTCAGGAATTTTCCCTTATTAACTAATAGAGATACTTAATATATAGGCCTCTACTACCAGTCAAAAATTTGTCTTATCATTATAAACATTCCAATTTTAGGTTTCATTTAAATGTTTCATTTGATTGCGCATTCATTTTTTACTTTTCTATTATAGCAACAACATTTACATGTCTCATAAAAAAAAAAACAACATTTACATTCACATGACAGAAAGGATGAGATGAAAATCAAAAGAAAGAGGAACATTGATGTTAATGCAAGTTGTTAATGCAAGTTACATGATTGAAGGTTATTATTAAAAAAAAAACACATGATTGAAGGTTGAAATTCAGAGTATTAATTTACCCAAAAAGAACTTTTTTTTTTTTTTTTTTTTT
>NW_024868513.1:0-29350 GCF_013358625.1 Macadamia integrifolia | reverse complement strand
TTGTTAACGACTATTATCCAGGTATTCGACTTAACTAGTCCCAACGGACCCATACTGACCCCTCAACAGTATGAATCGAGTCATATCAGGGTTGAATGAGAATCATTCAACTTTCACTAAAAGCAATGAAGAGCATTAAACATCCCGTGTGAGTAGCCCAAGGTGTGCCTAGTGGGAGTTGAACTTAAGATGAGTTTATGAATCGTACCAAGTTCGTTGTTCACCAACTACGCTACGCCCTTGGGTTAAAAAAAAAAAGAATCTGCATTTTTTAACAATCGTAAATTAAATATCTCACTTAATATGTATTTTCATCATTTTTCATGAATCTACAACCAATCAAACCTTAGCTCTCTTTTTATTTTTCTTTTTTTAATCTAGTCAATGCCAATTCAACTGTGAATGGTGTTTGTGATTTTCATTTATTTGCTTTTTTTGTGTCTTCTTAACGCTATGAATTCTGGAAAGAGGTATCAAGGATGAAGAATTGCTTTGTACTCTTGCTAGACTTACAGGCATGGTTTAAAAACCTGGAACCGGTTCTGGATTGGTCTTAGAATTGGCCAGGATCGGTAAAGATCAGCCCTGAAATCGGTATATTCTTGGCCACTAAGGTTTTTCCCTAAGAATCAGACCAAGCCATGTCTACAGGAAGGCCGATCTAGATCAGCTGAACGGATCCAATTTTTAAAACCCTAGTTATGTACTGCTATCTTATATTGGATCAGCCTTTATCCATTCCAACTCTAATAGAATCAAAGTCAGTTGGGAATCAGTCAAAACCCTAGAAAATGAAATTGAGAAAAAAGAAACATCTTTTTTTTTCCTTGAATAGAATCAAAGTCAGTTGGAATCAGTCAAAACCCTAGAAAATGAAATTGAGAAGAAAGGAACATCTCAGTAAAATCTTATTTTCTTGAAATTTTTTATATAAAGGGGGATTAAGTTTCACGATTTTATCTTATATTCACTAACTAAGAGAAGAGGGGGAAAAGTAAAAAAATAAAGATCTTAGTGTATATGATCAATTCCAAAATTGGTTTTTGAAATTAGTAATCAAACATTAATCAGAACTGGCTCTTTTATTCTTATTTGAATCGAGCAATTTCATTAAATTTTTATATCCTAGGATAACCCCAGTGTTTTTAAAAATACATTTTGACATTTTAGATGTTCTTGCAAGTCATATTTAACACATGAATAGAGGAAAGATAGTATTAATTGATCACCAAATTTGAGTATGGTTGAAGGTATAAATGGTGATGGTGAATTTGATCCAACTTGTCCGGCTCCAACTATTCTCGAACAAAAAATAGATGAGATTAGAAAAGTCTTGATACTTTTTCAAAGGCTATGAATGGTATAGGTAAGGGTTAACGGTGTCGAAACCAAATCAAAATCGTTTATAAAAATTGAATCAAGATGTTTAGACGAGACCATGAAATCGCTCAATAAATGGTTCAGTTTTGATTTCAAAATTGAAATGGTTTAAATCGAACCAAATCGTTAAAATCGAATAGTAAATCATTTAAAACCGATTAATTTATACATAATAAGTTAAGTTGTTCATTGTTAAAATTTAAAAAAAAAAATTATTATAACAATAAAAAAATACGACTAAATAAATTAAAATACATTTAAATATTTTAAATAAAATATTAAAATATATAATAAACATTTCAATTTTCGTTTTACTTAAAAAAACTTGCAAGGTCGCCTACAATGTTCCAATGAGGATCTGGCAAATTTTTGTATGAGAGTTTTTAATTGACTACACTTTCAGTCGATATTACCCAATCCACATTTCTAAGCAAAAGTTTTTATACGAGATTTTCTAATCCTCCATGGGACATGTACGTATCTTTATGGATGAAATAACTTATTCACTCTGTGATCAACCTCTACAAAGTTGGTGATGTCCTGGCGTTTTAGGTCGCCTACAATGTTCCAATGTCTATCTCTATGAGTTCTTTCCGACCCAATGTCATCTCTCTCAGTTCTTTGTGTCCATCTTTTGGAACCCATGTTCTTAGACTCGGCATAGAGCAACTCCATTTAACAATTACCTACAAATTGATCTTGTTGCAACCAGCATGGAAGCAAATCTGTCAAAAATCTTCTTCAAGAGAGAGAAGATACATTTTGAATTTCTTGCCTCGGAGTAAGATCTGGGATGATAAGGGAAAAGATAATAGCACTCAAATATAATGGTAGCACTACTAACGACCATTTTCCTATGAGAGGATCTGGGCTGATCCATGACATATAAATATTGGAATTGAAGCAACTGTTATGGAAATGAGAGTTTTAAGGAGGGATTTATTTAGTTGAGGAGTTCAAGACATGGCAAATGGAAGTGAGTGAAATTTAAATTATTTTCGTCTACTTATATTTAATCATATTGGATTTTGTTATTTAAATCTAATTTTGTTATATTTTTCTGTACTTTTGGTTTATATGATGATACCTTTTCTATTTGAAAATTTTGTGGAGTTGCTTCTAAGGAAATTCATTTAAACCAGTTCCAGCTCCTCTCTTTTGGCAATCCATGCAAAACCCAGGGTAAGCTTACTCTTCTACTTAATTTAAAATAAAGAATATAATAAGCAATAGTAAGCATACAATAAAATTACAATCATGATTTAAATTTGAAACAGCAATCAAATTTTCCATCTTTCTTACACGGCTATTTGTTTAGAGCACCCAAAATTCATTAAATTAGAGGTAATTAAATAACCAGACATAATATTTTTATGTCGTTATAGAAAAGACATTACTTTATTTATTATTAGTTCCCTCCACCATTTCATTTCTAGATTTGAATTTCTTTCATCTAGCTTTTAAGAAAATGAGAAACAAAAAATAAAATTGTCACTAACTGAAAATTTGCATCAAAATCCATATTAAAAAATGAGACTAATAGAATATATTTTTCTCTTACCAAAAGAAGATGAGGATTTACTATACTTTTTACCTGAAGAATTTTCGCTTATCAACTAACAGAGAAAGAGACTTAATATGGGTTTCATTTAAATGCTCCAATTGATTGGGAATTCATTTCTTTTAATTTACTTTCCTATCATACCAATAACATTTACATGCACATCACAAAATGATGAGATGAAAAACAAAAGAAAGAGAAACATATAAGTTAATGCAAATTATATGATTGAAGGTTGTTATTACCAGGGAAAAAAAAAAAAAACCTAGGTATTTTTTGCAATCATAAATTGAATATTTCACTTAATTTACAGATCATCATTTTTCATTTTTGGTGAATCTTAAACCCATTAATTAAACCTTTTTTTTTTTTTTTTTAAATCCATTAGTATCAATTCAATTGTGAATGCAAGTGTTTGTAATTTTCCATTTGTTTTCTTTTGTGTCTTCTTAACTCAAGTAAATGTGGAAAAATGTTTCAAGGATTAAGAATGCCTTCGCACTCTTGCTAAACTTCTAGGCAGGATTTAATAACATGGAATCGGTTTCTAGATTGGTCCTAGAATTGGCCTGAATCGGTGTGGATTAACTGTGGAGTCGGTATATTCTTGGCATCTAGGATTTCCCTCCTCCTCCTCCGCCTCTTAGAATCAGTATAAGCCATATCTATAGAAAGCGAATCGATTCGATTTTTAAAACCCTATCACTAAAGCTTTAAAACCCAGAATCAGAATCAGTTTGGAATCGGTCAAACCCCTAGAAAATGAAACTGGGAAAATAAGCATACAATTTCATAAATATTTTATTCTTGAATTTTTTTTTTTACACAAATGTCTTGTAGATTTATATGTAAAAGGTAAGTTTTACCAATTTTCTGCTATTTTACTGACTAAAAAAAAGGAGAAAAAGGTAAAAAAGTAAGTATCTAAATGGATATGATTGATTCCAAAATGGGTTTTGAAAATAAGCACCCAGACATTAATCAGAACTGGCTCAGTCCATTCTAATTTGAATTGTCCAATTCCATTAAATTTTTATATCCCAGGACAACCCATCACCAAATTTGAGTAGGAGTTAGAACTAGCATGGGATTTCTTGGGTCATAAAACCCAGTTTTATTGATCAAGCCCCACAGGCAGCATGCTGGTCTTATTCGTCAGTATTTGATATTGATCGGAAGTACTGATTAAAAAAAGTTTTTTTTTTTTTAAAAAAAATTAAATTTGCATCCGATCCCAGCGTTTATCATACTATTATATAAAGTAAGAAGTGGCAAAACTTTTCTATGACAAAATTATCGTGTAAAAATAGGAGAGAGAGAGAGAGAGAGAGGTGGGAACATTAGATATTGAGAGCAATTCAAAAAAATAAGAAGAGAATGGAAAAAAAAAAAAAAAAAAAAGAAGATAATGAAGAAGAAAAGACAAAATTCTCAACTGGACTTCTCACCATCTATGTATTTTTTTTATTGTTCGATCCTGCCTCGTGTGCTTTGTGACAGTCTCCAGTAATGAGGACTACATGTGTTCATGAAAATTTAAATGCCAATTAAGATTCCATGCCATCTACCTTTGGAGAAACTTCTTCAAGTTGCTCTATTGCAGAACCATTTGTTATTTACCTTCTAATTAACGTTATATGGTTCCGTTTGGTTGTAACAAAATCAAGGTAAGAAAAATGAAATTAAATCATTATAAAAATATAATTTTTTGTAATCGTTACCTCCAGAGAGTGCAACTGGCTCCAAAAGATATTAAATTTTAATTTACTTTAATTTCTTTTGATTTGAAAATTAAAATGAAATTTATATATGAAAAAAAACATATTTACCAAATATGGTAAGAATTCTAAGTATGAAAAAAAAATTTATTTCTAAAATATTTGTGACTGAGAACTTTGTGGCTTCCCAGTGCCCGGGTCATTTTTCTCTGTGATTTGGTTCATTCTAAGAGCACTGATGCATACTGCTAGGCAGCTTGATTAAACCTCAAGCATTTTCTTGTGATCTACTAATACACTATGTTTCCTGTTACTGCTCAGTTCACCATATCTACTGCCGATGCCGGAAGTGGTGGTGGTTTGGGTCAGACAGTGAATTTCTCTCCGGCATAGGTGCGGGTAACAAGCTGCTCTACCAACACATCACAGGATAGTTTCCATAACGGTTCCTAGCAAGGGAGCCAGCCAAATTGTTGAATCAATTCATTTATTAGACATTAGTTTAGAAAGGGAAAAATGATAAGCTTGCCCCTATGAAACAGAAAACGATACCTCTATAGATATTTTCTCATGGTTCCTATTAACCTTCACGCACATGTATGGAACATTTTTCCACCGAAAACATTTCCCTTATAAGAAATTATTGACTTTGCTTTTTGAGAAAAAAAGAAAAATTGTCTTTTTAATTAATTTTAATAAAAATAAAAATCAATTTCTCTTCTTAATTAATTTTTATGGTGTTTGGGCACTATGATTCATGACAGTTCCATCCAAGATCCAACTATTCTCCCCCATTAGGACAAAATTTGGAAGAGATTAGAAAGATATCAATTTTTTATCAAAGGATATGAATGATAGAGGTAAAGGTTAATTAAGGGTTTCAAAATCAACCCAAAACCATTTATTGAAATCAAACTGATTGAGATGTTTAAATCAAAATCATGAAACCATTTTATAAATGGTTCGATTTTGATTTCAAGATTGACTGATTAATTAATTAGACAATTTAAATCGAATCAAATCATTTAAAATTTAACTCAATATTCGTCCAATATATACCAATATTCGACTTAATCTACATACCTAAAATTATGAAAGATAATAAATTGTAAGAAAGTTGTACATTTCTTTGCATACTCAGATAACCCTCATTAATATCCTCCGATTGAGGTTACTCATTCCTCCATCTTGTTTCCTAGTCTTACTTAGGAGGCGGTGATGTCAATAGATTTGTTTGCAGTCATCAGTCCATCCTCCGAATGCTATATCTTTAAATTCGACAAGAAGCAGCTCCATCCGTCCAACGCCACAACAGAGCACATCTCTTAGAAATCTTCCTCCAAAGAAGACACAAACAGAACAATTGGACTCAAATGCAACAAAAGCACTACTAACAATCATCAACTCCTTTTTCACTTTTGATGTAAGCCAATACTGTAGATTATTAAATTAGGGACTAAGGCATCGGAAGAAATTTTCAAAAAAGCTTCATATCTTGACTATATCTTCAAGACTATTTTCAGAGGACGTTGGCTGGAGTTGATCTTTCAGCTCTATATCTTCATTATTTTTGCTCTATATCTTCATCATTTTTAGTACATCTCGTTGAGGCGTTATCGAAGCAGAGTACATGTGTCAGAAATCTTGCACCAAAGAAGATACATTTTGAATTTTCTTGCCTGCAAGATAAAAATTGAAATGAAGGTACAAAATAGTAGCAGAGAGTAGATAATTGGACTGAAATGTAACTATAGCACTAATAACCAGAATTATTTCATTTTTTATAAATAATAGAAGGCAATTAGGTTATCCCTTGGTTTGTATAATCGTTAAACAAGGAGTGTAGAGTAACCAAAATTATTCATCAAACAAGGGGTAATTGGCAATACCAAGAATATTTTTATCATGTTATAGAGAAGACACTTACTTTGTTTATTATCAGTTTCCTCCACCATCTCATTGCTAGAATGGATTTCTTTTCATCTATCTTTTAAGAAAATGAGAATAATTTTTCACTAGATTTTTTTCTAACCAAAAAAAGGTGGAATTTGCTATAGTTTTTTTTCCGAAGAATTTCCACATATCAACTAACAAAGAAGGAGACTTAATCTATATGTGATAGCAATAGCATTTACATGCATATATATAGATGTTAATGCAAGTTATATGATTGAAGGTTGTTATTACCAAAAAAACACATGATTGAAGGTTGTAATCTTGAGTATTTATTTATCCACAAAAATAATCATGGGTATATTGTAATCATAAATTGAATATTGCATTTAATATATAAATTCATCATTTTTCAGTTTTAATGAATATATAACCAATCAAATCTTCTTCTTTTTTTTTAATAAATAAATTAACGTCAATTCAACTGTAAATGCAAGTGTTCGTAATTTTCCATTTGTTTTTGTCTTCTTATTTCTCCGAATTTTAGAAAGAGGTTTGATGAAGAATGCCATGGTCTTCTTGCTAGACTTGGGGTAGGGTTTAAAAACCTGGAATCGGGTTTCAATATTGGTCCTAATTCTAGAGTTTTCCCCTAAGAATCAGCCCAAGCTATATCTTTAGGAAGGGCGAGTTGGATCGGTCAAATCTATTCAATTTTTGAAACCCTAATTATGGACTGCCATCTCAGGGTCATCACTAAAGCTTTTAAATCCAAAATCATACATGGGCTCAGTCTTCAACCATTTCAACTCGAATAGAATCAAATCAGTCAAAACCCTAGAAAATGAAATTGGGAAGAAGTAAAAATTTCCATGCATCATTTAATCAGACGTTAATTAGAACTGTCTCAATCCATTCCATTTTTTCCCTGAGTTGAATTGGCCAACATCGCGGAATCGGATCATCTGTAGCACGGACTGTAAAGATGACATATGGATTTTTTTAAATTAACGGTGATGGTATTCGAGTGAGGAGAGGGGTTTGTGTACATGCGTTGCAGGGGAATGGATCTAAGGGAAACAACAATGACAAGGGGAAGATCGCTACATTGGCGAACTGAAAACCCTATTCGTTTATCCTCTGAGAGAGGTTGTTTCCTTTAATCCACTCCTCCACTCCTCTGCAACGTATGTACAAAAGTCTCTTTCCTCCCTCATAGATCTTCACCGTTGATTTCAAAAATCCACATGTCGCCTTTACAACATGTGCTACAGATCCTGTAGCACATCCCCGTGCTACAGACGATCCGAATCCCAAGATGGCCAAAATGAGTTTTGGAAATTAGTAATCAAACATTATTAGAACTACTGGCTCAATCCCCCCCCCCCCCTTTTTTTTTTTTTTTTCCTGATTTGAATGGGCCAATTCCATTAGATTTTTATACCTAGTAAGATAACCCTGACGTTTTTAATAATACATTTTGACAAAATTTGAGTAGGAGTTAGCACCGGCATGGGTATCCTGTGTCACAAAAGCCAAGTTTTATTCATCAAGCTCCAGGGACAGCATATCATGCATAGTTTAAAAACAGCATATTCGGTGCATAAGGCTTCCTATATGTGCAAGGTTTGGAGGGTGAGAATGTTGTAGCCTTCCCCTGAGAATGTTTTGAGGTTGTTTCAATCGTTTGAGCATCAAAACGTAACATTTGTACTTTACCATTGAACCATAACATGCATAATTGAAATGATCAGTCCACAATTTTTTAAATGGCTCTTTTTTTTCTTTTTTTCGGTTAAATTATGTCTATTGCTGGAAGTTTGGAGAGTTTTTCATTCCAGAAATAGGTTCCTCTTGGAAAAACGCCTTTCAGTAAAACACTTTGCATTAGATGCCAATGTTTATATAGGAGAAAAGTTAAGAGGTGATTCTGATGCTACCTCTTTTCTTTATCAAGCTGCAATAAGGTTGCAATGAGATTGCAATATGGAGCCAGGACTGGGTTGAGTTGGTTCTAGCTTCACTTTAGAATGATTATCCTCTTCAAGACTGGGACTTGACCTTCTATTCTGGAATTTAATCTCTCTTCTTTAGATGAGAGCCCACAAGGATTAGAACCAAACCACGGTTCTCTATCTCTCTTATAAAGGAAACACTTATTTCACATAAACAATTAGAAAGAGAGAGAAAAGGAAAAGGCTAAAGAGAAAAACCTTCATGTGACCACTTCAGCTCAAAGAATCAAACATCTAATATTTTTCTTTCTGGTGGGTGCAACTAAGAATTTTGAGAATGACAACATAATAGACCAAGTAGTAGAAATTGTTACATAGACCCATTGGTATGGTATTAGGCCAAATTAAAACCAAATTGTTAAGAAAAGTTTGATTTCAATCTGGTTTGGCTTAATCTTTTATTATATCAACTTAAAGTTTTTATCACCTATTACCCAAGGGGGTAGCGCAGTTGGTGAGTAACAAACTTGGTACGAGCCGTAAACTCGGACGTCCTAAGTTCGACTCTCACTGAGCACACCTTGAGCCACTCACTCATGTTGTTTAGTGCTCTTCACTACTTTCAGTGAAAGTTGAATGGTTCTCATTCAACCCCACCGATTGATTATCTTCGAAGTGATGACTAGACGTAGCCATTGATGTAATAGGACTTGAATAAGTGAAGAACCTCAGTTCAGATTTAAAAGTTTCAAAGTGATTAGTAGTAGTAAAAAGCAGAGCTTAGCTGCTCTTTCAAAGTGATTACTATTTGTATATGCAACAAAACTAGTTTTCCCATATAACAGTTTGCCAAGAGGCTGATCTTCAATGTCAGCAATTCAGAATCCCTTTACATTTTTCTGCATTAGGTTTTATAAATTGTTGTTATAACAGTTTATTGAGAACCATCACTTCAGAATTCTCAGTCTTCTACATAAACCGTTACCGACTCATGCAGTTGCAGTCCTGCATAGAATTCTTTGGATCCAACATCCGCAAACATTATTAGTCCTTCATTTTTCCCATACTAGCATCGTAGGAGCAGAGCACATCGGTTAGAATTCTTCCTCAAAAGAAGGTGCATTCTATACTTTGTTGCGGTTACTGCAACAAAAGAATTGAAATGTACCGACAGAAGAGTAGTGGAGATATACCTATAGAAGGGTAATGGAGATGAGATAATTGGAATCAAATATAACTGTAGTACCATTTTTGTGGTAAATTGTAGCACTACTAACAAAGCATCAATTCATTTTTGCTTTTCATTGTATAGATAGACACTTACTTTCTTTATTATCAATTTCCTCCACCATCTCAATATTCGACTTGGATTTTTTTTTTTTCATCGAACTCCTAAAAAAATGAGAAACAAAAAATAAAAATAATTTTTCACTTACATAAAATGTCCATATTCAGAAATGAAAACTTACAGAAAAGAATTTTCCCTTACCAAAGAGTGGAGATTTAGTGGAATTTCCACTGATCAACTAATGAAAAAAAGACTTAATAGATAGGTGGGGGTCTCAATTAAATGCTTCAATTGATTAGGAATTCATTTTTTATTTTTCTTTTCTATCATAGCAACAGCATTTACATGCACATGATAAAAGGATGAGATGAAAAACAAAAGAAACAGAAACATAGATGTTAATGCAATTTACATGATTGAAGTACGGGTGTCAAATGATCGGTTTGGTTGGTTTCGGTCTGCAAATGAGGGAGATCAATACCAATCATTTAAGGAATTTTGGTTTTCAGTTGGTTTCTATTTAGATCCGGTACGATTTTGATTTATTTTGATTTTTTAATAATGGATTAATATCGGTTTAGATTGATTTATTTTCAGGCTTGAACCATAATGAAATCTTAAATTCATAACCTGTAGTAAAAAAAGATTTGACAAAAATACTTTTTTTTCTAACGAAATCATGATTTATCATTGTAAGGGAAAGATAATTATTATTGAAATCACAAAATGAACTTTGCTATCATATTATTCATTTAATAATCCAACTGATTTTGTATAATGAAAAAGGAGATCAATGGAAGTGTTGTTACAATTTACAAATCAAATTCCCTATTCATATCCTCATATTCATTGATTTGTAATAATTTCCCTTACAACAAAAAATATTTTCACTAATATTGTAAGAAATAGATATTCAAGTCACTTATTTATAATTTTGGGTTAGTCCAATCTGTTTTTCAATCAACCCATCATACCTTAGTCCGAAACCAATCCAATAAAAATTGGTTTGATTCAATCTAGGTTTGATGGCCGGTTCCGTCCAATGTCAGTCGGACTGAATCGGTTTTGATCCAAAACTAGGTCAAGCCAAAGTTGAACCAATAAGTTGAAGTCTCAGATTTGGTTGGCTCAATTTTAGTTCAAACCAGTCGTTTTGTTATTGTCTTCCATTAATGGGCTAGTATCAGTCCGCTCTCAGATGTTTTGTTCAGTTTAGTTTAGATTTTCCATATATATATTCCAGCTTTAACAAAAATACTTTTGGTTCTTCAAACTTTTCCAAAGGTTTATTTCTGGGTTCTATTTGGTTTCAGATTTCGGCTCGATTTGGGAACTAAACAGTTTTTGGTTGGTCCAACCGGTTTAGCTGGAATTTGACATCCCTAACCTGTCTCTCCAGCCACTCGGTGGTGGAGAGAACAAGGTCGATTGTCCCAAGCTTATGACGGAAATTTAGAGAGAGTGTGATGCTCTCACATCATCTACAGAGCGCAGACTGCAAAATGGCGTTTGGCGCCCTGAGTTTTTCTTCTATCATCACCAGCAGCTCCATTGCTTCGAGTTGCAGGAGTACTAGGGGTTCCATCGGTTTCGTGTGCGCGTTAGCCGCTTCCCATTTTCTCAAGAACCGCTCAAAGAGCAGCTTTGCTAATTGTACTTGGGATTACAGCAACGCCGCATTAGTCTGTCGCGCTTCTGGAACAGATGTTGGCGCCGCAATCAGCAGCTCTGCGATTAATGGGTACTTCAGCATTTCGAAATTCATATATACAGCCATCCCTTTCAGCTTCTCTCTTCGGAAAGTTTTGCTATTTTGCTCCTCCTTTGGAGTTTTACTGCTTCAATTTTGAAGTCCTCTGTTCCTCCCCACTGGGTTTTGTTGATTTTAGTTCTAGTGTAGCATAACAAGAAAGGCTTTTTTTTACGAACACAGTCTGGAAGTTTTAAACTTAGTTCCAAGTGCTTCAGAAAAATTTCACCAGGAGGGGACATTGGGTAGTTGTACTTTTATCTAATCATTGCGCAGTTGGTTGACTTGCTTCCTGAATGTGATTCTTAGGGTGTGCATCTTTGGATATGTTTGACGTTTCATGTGAATTACCATGGCAGCGGGTTTGATTTCATATCTTTGCAGATGGACCTAAGCCGTCTATGACATATTGAGAATTACCATGACATCTAGTTGTTTTTGGATGTGATTCATTTTTCCATTCCTCTACAATGACCTAACCTACTATAGCCTAGGTAACAGGGACACTGATACAGGTCTTGGTGTCCAACATGGACATGACACTTACTGTGAAATTCTATAGGGCTTACTGACAAAATAATATTATTCATGGTGAATGACAAGGAAAAATCTGATAACTGTTTTTGCATTAAGCAGCAGTTAATGGAAGAAAAAAGAAGGGGAAGGTTGTAATACTCCATTCACTTGTGCCATTTGAGTCCACACAATCACCAGATATAAATTTTTTTCTCTGTGGAAGATCTTCTGGGTTTGCTGTTATCTAGGTTCTAGTAAAGCATGAGTATCTCATGATCTGCATGAATAAGTTCATTTTGCTTTCTTCTAGTATTCTGCCAGTTTCACATGAAAGTGTGCCTCTGCTTTATTCTCCTTAAATCTGGTTACTCTTTTCTTCTGGGTCTGCTTTTTTCTGAGACCTAGTCTGATTGCAGCAGCTACCCCAAATACAATCGCCTGCTTCCATGCCCATTACAAAATGGGCCACCAAGAGTAGAACACCTAGTTGTTTCAGAAGGAGGGCCTGTTCTTGAGTATATTAGTAATGCTTTGGATCTTCCTCACCTGTAAGTGCTGCTGTATTTTCCTCAATTTTAATGGTGTGGCGGTTTTTGTTTTGTTTGTTTATCTGGGAGTCAGGATGGATTGATGAAATATGAATTATAAATTTTATCCATGAAGGTTCGTTTCAGATCTTATCCATTTTGGAGCAGTGTACTATGCATTAGTGTGTCCGGAGCCACCTCCAAGCGCAACACCTGAGCAAGTTAAGTTATTTAAAGAAGTGACAGCACCATCAGTTTTAAAAAAAAGACAGTCCATTAAAGGAAAGACTGTGCGTGAAGCACAGAAGACTTTCCGGATAGCTCACCCTAATGAGTTTGTTGAAGCTGGAACTTACTTACGCGTGCATATACACCCAAAACGCTTCCCAAGGTGATGTATTGACACTCAATCTTCCTACTTCATTAGAACCTCTTAGCACCATCTTTTCCTTGTGATGCAGGAGAGCAGTAGAAACGTCCCAGACTGATTTTGTTGAGTTACAATTATTTAGAGCTTTGAGTTAAAAGAAAGGAAGCTTTATCTCTTCAACTAATGATGGAGATTTCTTTTCTAAGTTAAAACCCAATGTTCTATGTTTTATTGGTAGATGAATGTTTGTGTTGACTTTGACTGAGTTTATTTCATGTTTACTTTTTATTGTTTTAGTAGCAGGATTTTGATTGTAATCTTATTGGAGGAGAATGAGAAACCTGTGAAGCTCTCCTTTTACCCTTGATTTCTACTTCTCCATTCGATGCATTATCTGGTACTTACATGTGGCAAATTTCAAAGATGGAGTTTGTGAATGAATATCAGTCAAGGTTGTACTGCTTAGTATCTGAGTTTTCTGAGGGATATTGAACCCATTTGAGATGAAAATTTTCCTGGCAACTGATGCCATGAGCTGAATCTTGGCGTGATGTAAATTTGTTGTGATTGTAAAACTTTTAACCCTTGTTCTACTGTACGTCTGTACCACTGTGCTTATTTTGGAGTTGCTTTTGAGTAATTCTATATGCTAGACAGAGTTTGATTACTCAGATTATCTTGCATACCCATGTTAATTACTGATCCAATATATTCACTTCCACTGGAGTTCTAACCTTCACTATAGAGTTGAGAAACCCCCAAGTACTCATCATTCAATATCCATTATTTTTTTATCACTATTTCTTGGTTTCTATGCTCCTTGTTGGGTCCTCAATCCTTTTTGAGTTGACAAGTCCGAAATATACATTTGGTTGGTTTATACTATGTAGAAATCTGTTAACTTTGGAAATATTCTATTACTACTTGGTGCATTGGATTTTTTGTCCAAAATCAACAAGATGAGATTGTGGCCGACTGAGTGCATTCCACGGGATGCACATCAATATTAAGCGTTTACATGAAGCACGAGAAATTCAGACATTTTTATTTGGTTCACAACTCTCTCATTGAATTGGGAAGAACACTATTTTCCCATTGCGGATTGTTAAAGACTACTACATCACTAGTCTTTATCACGGATGATGCAGGCTGAGGGATGGAGATTGATCACAAAGAAAGGAGAGCTTCATGAGATTCTCTTGCAATTTGCATTGGCTGAGTAATGGTCACTTTTAACCAAGGAAAAAAGTATAACATTTGTGTTTGTTTTGCTGGTGGATTCTCTACTACTAGCACCCATCATCTTTAACCAGCGGCAGAGGCATAATATATGTGTTTGGTTGGCTGGTGGACTTTTGTGCAGGTGTTATGAAATTGATTGGAGATCAAGAATTATAGCTGTGACTGAATCCTATGTAGTTCTGGACAAACCTGCTGGTACATCAGTATGTAGATGGTGGTGCCTTATTTTGATACTATTCATTAATGTAGTGTCATAATGTCTACAAAATTGTTGCTTTGAGAACAGGATTTAGAAAACTAAGTGCAGATAAATGTTTGTGGAATCAAAAAGTGATACTGGTGTTGTTTGAGGTTATACTGTATGTTGGTGGATGGATGGATATGACCTTCCTAAATACTGAACTAAGCCTCAAGATATTTTGGTTTGTAGGCTTTAAAAATTATTTCTTTTTTAATTTCTCTAGCAACATATTGCTCTGTCCCTATAACTCTTTTAAGCCTTGACATTGTTGAAATCAAGATATAGAACTGGAAGTAATTAAGTAAACTCTGTAAATTGGCAAGGGACCTTTTGTTGAGTTGGTTGAGTCATAAATAACCCAGTTATTGGAAGTACATGACATTGATATTGGGGAGTAAACTATTACAAAGATATGATACAGTACCTATTTTGAAGCATCAGTTTAATGTTGGTCCAGTTGGATATGTTGTGCACTTAGGGCCAAATCTCAAAGCATCCTGTAAACATGCTGCTCCCCCAGCCATATTGCTCACGAAATGGAAAAAAAAAATTATTCGTTTTATAAATTATAGTGTTGGCCAATTTTTTTTTTTTTTTTTTTTCGTTCTTTCTGAATAAAATATCTTCTATATCAATCCAATCAAACTCGAAGAGTTTTTGTTTATCATGCTTAGCTTGTTTGGGGTAGCAACCGTTGTATATAAACTATTTTATTTTAGTAAATAATAACAAAATTAACCTTACTTTAAGAAAATATTTTATTATAGTAAGTTATGCAGTAAATATATTTCTGCTGCATCTCTACTTTTTACATGAGCACTACATTCTTATTACCCTTTATTCTTGGAGATCCCATTGATTTTGGAAGAGAGCAACTGCGAAGACAAGGTTGTTGTCCCCCCCACCCCTCTTCTTCCTCATTTTTATTTTTTATTTTTTGGCCTAACTTGGCAGTGACATCGCTCATGACCTGATGTTTGCATAGAACTTTCTAACTGCCGACTCAACACTATGGCCCGAAATTTTATTATTCTTCATATTTCATTTTATAATCTGTCATCAGAAGTTGTATCTACCTAGATTTGATCTTTGTGGCAATACTTTGTTTGTAAAGATGGTAAAGTTTAGTTATTTATTAATTATCTTTGTTTTATGTATGTTGACTTCGGTTAGGTGGGAGGAACAACAGATAACATTGAAGAAAGCTGTGTGACTTTTGCCAGTCGTGCTTTGGGATTCACTACTCCCTTGAAGACCACCCATCAGATTGATAATTGCACTGAAGGATGGTAATGTATTTTAAAATGGATTAATGGATTATATTGGATTAAGTTGCCAATTATGTATACAAACACTATAATGGCTTAAAACTGTTTACTTGCAGTGTTGTGTTGGCTAGGACCAAAGAGTACTGCTCGGTCTTTCATGGCAAGATCAGGGTAAATTCTTAATTTGCTTTCTTGATGCAAAATAGATGCATCAACTGAATACAAACATGAGTATGCACAAGTTGAGAACTGGTACTGAATGCTCAGCGATGCTGCTGCCTAGTCATCTTGATTAGTTCCTCTATATGTATAAGTTACTTCATAAATTTGCATGTAATGGCAATATAATACCTCTCTTACATTGTTTATTTAGAAACTATGGCTCACATCCTGCACCCAGTGATGTGGAGAAATAAACAAGTTCTACTTATAGAAGTATGAAACACACATTTTTCCATATTAATAGATTATGCAAGTATCAGCACTTATATATGCAAATATCTATGTATCTTACCTTGTAAAAGTAAATCATGCCCAAGCATATCCTGCACCATATTTTTTCCTGTTCCTGAATTTACTTAACTATTGCAATATATTTTGGTGATTGCACAGTGGAGTCCATACTTTACTCTCCATTTGTCTGACTTGATCACCAACATATCCCTGCATGGATATGTGAAGCCATTAACTTATCAGCATGCCTCAGCAAGCAACATATATTGTCGAATACTCACCGTTCAATTAATCCTCCATGTGAAAACATTTATTTGCTTTCAATGATCGTAGTTATTATGATCAGTTAACTTTTTTTTTTTTTGGTATTTAATTATCAATTTTCAGGAGAAAAAAGTGAAAAAGCTTTATCGTGCTCTTGCTGCTGCACCTGTGTCCGTTGGGATAATTACCCACTATATGCGTCCAGTTAATATAGCTCCAAGGCTTATTTCGGAAGGTGACCTTTTTCCATAATCAAGCAATAATTGTAATTCCCAGCTACTATTTTAAAGCTTTGACAAAGTGTCGTTCATTTGGGGGAATATGCAAGAGAGACGACATATTGTGGTTTCTCAAGGATAATTTTGGCATAAGTATCGACACCATCTAAGTGAAACAAATAATTAGAAATGAGGGACTAAAAATGCAGTTTATTCGTGGTGTCTAAAAGCTGAATAGTTTATGCAATGCACTTGGATCGCATGCACAAAGTATAAACACGGAGGCATGAAAGTTGTGCCACATGGTCCCTAAACGCAACTCAACTAACCATTTTCCCTAGTAAATGGGGTCAGCATGGATCCTGTTTCACCATTCCACTTTTTTTTTTAATATATACATATGGGGAAGGAAGAAATAGAAATAGTTTCTGCCTTTGCAGTTTCTCTATAGGATACCCATTTCTAAGGCATGTCTTTGTACTATATAGGATTCATAATTCTCTAGGCCCTGCGTGCCCTGAGGTATCAATTGACTGTATAATTCAGTGAACTGTCATTTCATTTTCTCAATCCATTGTTCTTTTTAACATTATTTGCCTCTTTCTTGAGAAGATATCTCTTCCTCTTTTTGGAACTGCTTTCTATTGATTTAATCATATTTATGTAAGACATTTGGTACTCAGAATTGGTTCCGTAAGTTACCTTTGCCAAACAATCCAGATCTGGAGAGAGACAGGAAGAGCTTCCACTGTGTTGAATATTAGATAGTTGCTGCTGGTTCCTCGGCTTAGGCAGGTTTTTTTTTTCCTTCTTTTAAATAAGGAAATGTTTGGACAGAGAAATAGGGGAATGTGCAGGCAAACGAGCCAAAACTCACTCATAAGAAAGAAACTTGGATAAATACTTTGATAGACAGAGTGGCAAATTGTCCGTAGTGCATAATCTAAGCTGCATAACCAATGTTTTCCAACTCATCAGGACTATCATTTGCAGATCTTTGGCTTAGAAAGAATTTAATCATCTTCAGGAAGCATACAAGCTCCTCTTGGCTCAGTTGGATTTAGTTTGCTAAGTAGATTTGATTAAATCAAGAAAAGATGTACTATTTCTAGCTATTAATCCTTGTCATCACGGCCCTTGGTCTCGAAGTCAGAACTGGATAGAGCATAAAGTGTCATATGATCAGCCTAAACCAGTTTCTGTGGAATGAGTCTCTATACCATATTTTTAACCTTGCTATGTAATCTACTAAAGTTGCACCATACTAAGCTTCACAGTGAAGTTTATGAATAAAAATCTCAGTTAATGCAATTCAGGATAATCTTCATGTGACTTATATGACATGCAATTTGAGATATTTTCTGATCTATCTGGTATCTGCTGACATGTATTTTTCCCTAAAAATTTCACACTTGTAGATTATGTGAAAGGATGGTATGTGTGCCAGCTTGAGGTCTTGGACTGCAAGGCAGTCCCGTGGCCAAATGCCATCATCAAAGAGAACTATTCCGTTGATGATTGTGGATGGCCTTCAAAGGATGTTGCTTATGAATGTAAAATCAATCTCCTGACAGGGCGTACTCACCAGGTTCTTCAATTGTACTTTACACCTTCGTCCTCTTTTCCTTTTCCCTTATTTATCTGGCTCTGCTGCTATCAAACGCTGTAAAATTGAAGGCTCATTTGATTCTTTCTTTGTGTCATTCCCACCATCTTTGCCTTTGTTGTCATCATTATCATCACAATTACTGTGTGCTTCCTCTCTCTCTCTTTTTTTGTTTTTGTGTGTGTGTGTGTGTGTGTGTGTGTGTGTGTGTGGGTTGGAGGGAGGGAGGGAAGTGTATATACAATTCAAAGCTTTTTTACTTTTCCAATTAATATAGGGTTTTCATTTAGAATTTAAACATCCCCTCCTTTGGTGTTAGGATAATGAAGGTCTGAAGGTGAGACTCCTAATAACCAGGTGTGATTTTCTTTTAAAAATATATAGATCATAGGGGAAAGATAGGTGCTGCTTTGCTAGATTGATTTTGAACAATGAGAAAAGAGTGATATGCAAGTCTTTAGAGCTGCAAAATCTTTTCCCTCTCGGAATTACTGAATGGACTATATTGCTCTCTTCCCCCTATATTTATAGGTTATTTTCCATACTTATACAATTTTTAAGAATGAAAGAAAAGATCATATACTCGCAAATCAAATATCGTTGCTCATCTTCGATCTCAGTGGCATCAGTGAGAGCGGAATTCCTATTCTGACGGTGCTTGATCATCCTTACGCAGGTCCGAGCACAGTTGGCCGCTTGCGGAGCACCTATAGTCGGTGATTCAATGTACATGCCTGCTGCAATTGCAGAGAAGGCCAATCCTGGGATTAACCCATTTGGTAAATACAAGAAAGATTATACAATTGACAATGATAGAGTAAAGGCTGTTGAAGAATGGATTGCACAGCATGGGAAGGAACCAAGCATTGCTATTGCTCTCCAAGCATGTCAGATCTCATGGGACGATGGAGAGCATTATTATGAGGCCAAATCTCCATGGTGGAGATGATAAACACACAAGTTAGCTTGCAAGGTCTGGTTTCTTGGACCATTCTTTGTGTATTATAACTTATTTATTTAAAAACAAAAAAACAAAAAACAAAAACTTCGCCTTTCACATTTGTAAACAGGGGGATGGAAATTGTACCATTTCTTTAAATTTCGCCGAGGCACTGTTTGTTTCGTTGTAAAATTTTCAATATAAACCCTAAATCATATTTTTGCATGAATTTTTTTTTTTTTTATGTAAAATTGCTTATTTTTCAATGTCTTTTTTTATACTTTTTTGCATTTACATCAAAATTTAAAATAAAAAGTGGAAAATCCTATTTGACAGTAAAGTTTTCTTTTCTGCCTTTCTACATGAAAACAAATGAAGCTCAAGCAATAGATACAAGAACAATGGCATTCTCTGTGGTTGGGGTTGTTGGATGCATCCTACACTCCTGAATTTGCATCATGTGAGAAGTGATGTAGCAATTTTGACCGTGTGGATATTTAGTAACGGTATGAATTGGTCATATGTCAAATTTTAATTCGAGGTTTAATCAGATACACTCCCAAGCCATTGCATTTCAACTCATGTGTGTGTTCATACATCTTCTTGGTAATGCTCAATTTTTTGGATGCTTTATTTTACCACTTGATAAGCTTTGTTTGGGTTGAAACTTCACATATGAACAGGACATCTTGGGGTCAACTTGTTCATAATTTCAGCTTCGCGCGATAGAGCTTGGTTCTGATTTAGAGATACCTTTTAGATCTACTGGATTAAAGGTAAGTTTCAAATGAGGTAGAAATTATTTAGATGATCATGTGCAAAAATGATCTAGTCAATGATATATCAGTTTGGTAGACGGAACACCCCTTTGATTTGTCTAAATATTAAAAGGGAAAGGGAAATGTTCTCCAAGCCATTGGGTAGGGTATGTTAGTACCTTTATGTCTCTCTATTCTTCTCTCGTAAAATGATCTCGTCACCCTCCAATGTGCAATGCTATTTTTTCATACCTCATTGGTGCGTTCCTCTATGCCCCTTGCTTATAGAACCCTCTCCCTCAAAATTAAGAAGAAGAAAAAAATTCCACAAATTTTTTTATTCAAAGTACTGTAGATCTTGGGGGTTAAAAATAAAGATCGAAAGCTTTTGTGGACGATTCATGTAGAAGGTCAGACGATCCCAATTCAAATTGGCCGATTTCATCTCTATTGGCAAATGCCAGCTTTCCATTAATCCTTTTTTAATTTTTGGTTCTAGCTTTCCAATTATCTCATGGAAGGGTTCCATTCCACCTATGAGTTCTCTACTTTTCTTTAATTGACTCCCCTAACCCTTTTTTTCTTTAATGGATTCCCTAACTTTTTTTTTTGGCTTATTTCTTTGATGTCCCAACCCCCACCACCTAAAGAACCTAAAGGTTTGGCAAAGTATAAGATTAGGTTAAGTCACCTTCTCAGAAAGATAACTCAGTCTTAATACTCCCAAAGGGAAGCAAACTATTTAAGTATAAAAACTATTTCTTTCCTCTCTTTCTGGTAAGTCGGAGGCATCACATAGACAAAGAAATAACAACTGATGCCTTCGTCAGCACACCTCTAGATTCCGCGTGAGGGCAAATAGTTATCTGACCTAATCCATTAATTCAATCTCACCCATATTCTCTGAACCCCAACGCGGTTTGGAAATCAGTTCACACATAAGAGTGTGAGCTGGTTTAAAATTTAAATTAAGGTATAGAAATTAAAAATAAAAAAGAAAGTCTCCAAGGCTATATTTGGTAGTCCGTTCTATGAGAACATAAAAAAAAAACGAAATAAAGCGTTTATTTTTTGGTTTTTTGTGAAAAAAAAAATATAAAAAGAAGATAGACACTCCAAAATAATGGAACGATGAGATCTTGTTCAGTCATTTCGGTTTCGTTCCAAATACAAAAAAAAAAAGTGAACAACTAGTGTAATCGTTCCCAAAATAGTATTTTTTTTAATTTTTTTATTAACAGCATTATGATACAAAAACTGAAAATTCTATTTTTGGCACGAAACTTTGTTTCTAGAACTGAATGACTACCAAACGCAACCTAACAAGCACTATAGGGTAACACACTAATGAGATGCTACAAAATAGTATCATACCTAGGAGGGTCAGCAATGCAATATCATTTGAGAACAAGAGAGATAGAGACAATAGTCCTAGAATACCTTGCAATGCGATGTGATGGCTTAGAGAACCTTTTTCCCTTATAAGAAAAATAAAATAGAGAGGAAGTTCTCTGAGCCACCAGGGTAGGGTGTGATTGCATGTATCAACATGGCATTGGAACAAACTAAGTCTATGATTGGATATCAAGAAAAGAAAAAAAATCAAAAAATCAAAAAAAAAAAAAAAAAAAAAAAAAAAAAAAACTTGAATTTGAGGAGAGTGATCTCCCTCTCTGAAATGCCCTCTTATGCATGAAACCGTTTTGTTATACCTCATTAGTATGCTCTTCTATGCTACTTGCTCAAAGAGCCCTCCCTTAAAAAAAAATTTCAATTTTGTCAATTTCAGTATTTTCTTTTAATTTATATGAGATTTCTTTTTCCTAAATTCCATTTGGTTGCAAGAGAAATAAAATGAGAGAAAGTAAAATTAAATCGATACTAAAATAGAATTTTTTGTTTATATAACAAACTCGGATACGGAAAAAAATTATCTGCAATTCCGATCTCGTACAATTCCGTGAAATACCACCTGCAGGGGGTGACACGTGTATTGATACCAATGCAATGGTCCAGATCTGATTTAAATGCCTCTTCACTGATTTAATGTTTTATTAGTTGTACCAGATATGGACCATTGTATTGGTATCAGTACACGTGTCACTGCCTGAAGGTGGTATTGCACGGAATTGTACGAGATCGGAATTGCAGACGATTTCAACCCACCCGGATACATATTAAATTTGGTTATACATTTTGCTTTATAGTCAAATTTCTTTGATTTGAAAAGTAGAATTGAGATTCTGTTTGATTATTGGTACGATATATAGGAATACAAAGGAAAGGAAAATCAGATAAATTTCAAATTGGAAAGAAAACTGATTTTTTCCATGGGCTTCATTTACCCGTTTGGTTAAATAGTAAATTTCACTTCTACTTTACAGCCAATTACTTCTATTTGTGTATCTCGTTTAGCTGAGAGCCCACAAGGATTAGGACCAAACCATGGTTTGCTAAAATCTTAGAAAGCCATGGTTTGGTCCAAATCCTTGTGCCCTATCTCTTATAAAGAAAACACTTCTTTCCTTTAAAAAAATAGAAAGAGAAAGAAAAGGAAAAGGCTAAAGAGAAAAATCTTCTATGTGACCATGTCAACACCGAGAATCAAACATCTAATCTTTTTCTTTCTTTAGATAAAAAGTTCACTGAGTGGTGGGTGCAGCTAAGAATTTTGTGGATGGCAACATAATAGAGCAGTTAATAGGAATTGTTACTTTTACCCATTATTCCATATTTACGAATATTTTTTGTTTTCCTTCCAGACGAATACGATATTGAGATCTTTCCCAGAAGGCCACAATGAGATTGGTTTCTAAGATCACTTTCAGCTTTAGGACTTTTACTAGTTAATCCAAGTAAAGCACCCAAGTGTCGTTATTTTTTGAAACGAGGTCCTTGAAAATGTCCTTAAACTTGCGACTTCATGTTCAAAATGCCCTTAAAAAATGAGTAAAGGGAGTCTAGACTCTGGAATCTGGATCATATGTGTAAGATTTATGTAACATGTCCTTTTTTTCTTTTTCATAAATTTCACTCCATACATGTACAAATTTTGGTATGGTCTTAGGCCCAATAAAAACCAAATCATTAAGACAAAGATCAATTTTAGTCTGATTTGATTCGATCTTTTATCGTATTGACTTAATAAGCTCTTATCAACCTACTATCAGGTTGATATCAATATGATTTTAGTTTTTCAAATACATATATTAAAAATAGGAAGAATGTTTTAAATCCAACAGTGTAGAGACTATACCAGCACAGGGCCCAATGGAAGCCCATCTAAAAGCATCAGCAGAATATACATTTCACTTTTCATTGGGGGAAGGGGACTGTTATTTCAACCTCGTCTGTGTCTAGGCATAACCCCACACTCTCGGATAAAAAAAATTTGCCCTTTAAATAATAGACGAACATGCTTACTTTATGATGTTTTTCAGTTTTTATCAGGTTTTTCATTTCGATTCGATTTCCATTTCAATCAGCCAGCCTGGTTCATTTTGAAACCGGTTTCATGCAAATCCAAAAGGAAACCAAACCAATAAGGTTTGATTTCCTTCTTCTTCTTTTTTTGACGATCCACCTGGTTTAGGCTAGAGATTGACCTCTCCTATGAAGATTGAAGACACAAGGGCAACTTAAAAATAGGAAGAGGTTTAGGCTAGAGATTGACCTTTCCTATGAAGATTGAAGACACAAGGGCAACTTAGAAATAGGAAGACAATGTAGCAGGGAGTGATTATTCTCTTTACGAACATTAGGATAGCCTAATGGTGGTAGCTTCGACTTGTGGAGCCGGCACCCAGGAGAGGAGGTCGTAGAATCGAATCCTGTCGTACGCATTGTGTGAGTGTGTGTGTGTGTGTTTTCTTATTTATTCTATACCCACCCGTGGGTTGCCCAGATGGTTAGGGCAAACTGAGGATTGTGTGGATTAGGCGCACGGTCTCAAGTTCGATTCCCATTTGTGCATCTGCGATTTAAGTGGAGATCATGGCAGTGGGTTGCTGTGCTAGTCTCCCCGAGGATTAGTCGAGGTGCACGTAAGCTGGCCCGGACACCTTGGTTAAAAAAAAAAATGATTATTCTCTGCAGTGAGCATCGGATGGCTGAGAGCATCTGGGCACATGGCCTGAGGTCCTCTTGGCCGTCTGATGATCACTGCATCACTACACTCACTGGAGAGGATGTTTTCACGAAACATATAGCTGGTGTCAAAATCGTCTATAGTGAGACAATGAGACGGTGAAGTGCAGTGAACATCCAACGACTGAGATGCATGATCGGATCTTCCCAGCAGTTGATTGCTCATTGCACCTCATTGCTCATTGTAAAACTCGGGAAAGAGAGCCACCCTTCTTAATCGTAGGTGGGAGTGGGACACATGTCATCAACCATCATTACGTGAAGTTTAAGTGTACGGGTACGTGAACCAGGCTTTGAAAAAGTAACTCAAAACACGGAAAGCCAAAACCACCAAGAGTCACTGTCCACCTCTTTTCTATTCGACTGCACAATACTTTTGTTATGTACAGGTTGATTCGATGCCCCCTTTGGAAAGAAGTACAATGATCATACAAAGAAGACCCATCAGGTGACCAGGTCACCTTCTCAGAAACTCAGAAGTCGATGATGGGTTCTCCAATTTTCAGATTCCTCTCCACTGTCCATGGCAAGTTGAAAAGCTTGGCGGTGATGAATTTGAAGATCTTGTTCACATTGATATTGTGTGTTGCACTAGAGAAGAAGAGGGTTGCTTTCATGGCTTGCGCGTATTCTCTTGCCTGTCAAATCCAATTAAAACTTATTATAGAAGTTTAGAACATTCCCATCTAATTTGATCCATCTTTACAGTGAAATCCCACCCAAAACAGGGGAACTGTGAAGTAATTGACTGCACTGAGAGATTGCAAAAAGCTTAATTGTAAGTCTAATTGTACATAACTATCTGGGTTTGAGTGATTGATTCTCTTCCAAAGATAAGTCAAAATAATTTTAGTTTGCCATGAAAATCAAAAAATCAGAAGAAATAACCAGAGGTAGCCTTTGATTTAGGGGCCTCAATATGTGATCCTTAATGTGTTCGTCTAAATGTGTGTGAGGGGTTCTGTGGGGACTGTGGAGTGGGACTAGAGAAATTTTCCACAGAAAAAAAATTTTCTTCCCGACATAAAATTTGACCATATGCATGGATGGCTTGGAAATCTTAACCATGTTCACATCAAGGTTACCAGTTTCAGCTATTCACAGAATTTATGTGAGAAACTAGGAATTGATGTGAACCTTTAAAAGAGTTAAGAAAACCTCAATTCAATTTAGACTCGAAACTTTCAAAGTGATTGATAGTAAAAAGCAGAGTAAGCAGATCTTCCAAAACCCAATGCCAACCTTCAATTCATTGTCTAATCTCTGAACCCAATGTGCAGGGGCCTAACAATTTTTTGAAAAATTGAAATGAAGCTCATGCAGCTTCAGAATCCAAATTACAAAATTGTTACCTGGGTTACAATTGCCCATTGCATGTCCAGTGGAAGCCGCACGAAATCATCAAACTTGGTCCCGATTAATATCGGAATTGCCGTCTGAAACAAGAAAAGATGAAGAAGAGAAATGTGAGGAACTGTGATGTTGTTATTCTCATTATGAAATGTTCAAAAATCAACCCTTTAGAAGTACCTGATTCCACTTCCTGGCTTGGTGATACCATCCAACAACGCTGCGATCATAACGGAAATCTCTCAGAACTTAAAGACAGACTTTTTCAATTAAAATTAAAATTAAAAAAAAAAAAAAAAAAAAAAAAAAAAAAAAAAAAAAACGACAGAGTGAGTGACAGACCTGTTAAGTGTACATCGACTTGTGAGATCGAACATGATCAAGATAGCTGCGGCATCTTTACAGGCGATTGGAACGTGATTAAGAGAAGCATAATCCCCTCCCACATCCCAAATACTAAAAGCAATTTTCACCCCTTTAACTAAGAAGACTTTATCCATCAAATTCAATCCTGACATCTGCAAGCAACTCTGTTCTTGCTCTTCTCCTACATACTTAATCTACACAAAGAAAGGGATTCAATGAAAACCCGTATACAATATAAATCAAAAATGATGATTCTGGAGAGTAATTTGAGTAATAGTAAATCTACTTACAACAAAACTGGTTTTGCCAATGTCACAATCGCCCAAGAGGCTGATCTTCAAAGTTACGGATTCAGAATCCATGTCGAAATCTCTGGAGGTGGATGTAGCATCTCCGGAGGCTAATCCATTCTCAATTTCGGCCGGAGAGATGGAAGAGACGTTACTCTGTAACTCCCGATACCTGAAGGGTTTTCTGGGGTAGAAGGAAAGAACCCGATCCCAAACGAAACGAAAGAATCGGCGGAAGAAGGTGACTCGATGGAAGATGTTCCATTGTAGTTGCAGGTCCAGGTGAAGGATTTTCCGGCAAATTTGAGTCATTCTTCTGATGGCTTCTCTATACCCTTTTGGCCATGGAAGCTCGAGCTCTGTCTTCTCTGTTCTTCGTTTTTTCTCGAAAACGAAGGTGACTTCGCGACGGTTGACCGGTTTTAAGAGACACTTGAACCCAAGCGGTCTATATTGCCGGCGTACTTGGTCTTACGTGGCGATGCCTTACTATCTTTCCAGTAATTCTGTCAGGATATTATGGACAATTGGAGGGTATTTGAAGGTCATTTTCGTCAATGAAGAGAAGGAGGGGTAGTTTGGTCACTCACCGCCCTTAACAGTGAATGAATGGAGGAAAGAGAGATGATGAGGAGTCTGAGGGACTCTGAGGATCTCGTGAAACTCGCCATAATTTAAGTTGGTCGGAATGCTTCGGTGTGAAGAGCGTGTCTTTAAGGTTGGCGGCATGATCATCAAATTCACGGTTAATACTTCAAAGGGTCTATCACTCCATGGGTTTTGTTTTTGAACTTCTTAAAATTTAGAAAAAAATGATGGATTAAGAGAAAATTGTATTCATTGGAGAAGGAAGGTTGTAATCGATTATACAAGTCAAAACGGAAATGGATGATCAAAGATTTGAATTCGAACTGCATCAGTATCCGATAAAAAAAATTTGGATCCAAGCACATTTGATCCAAATTTGATTGGTATCGGATCCGTTTGCATCCATAATGAGTGGTGTCAATCTATCGGTTCGATCTGATTTTAGGATTGGTTGAATCGGTTTAAAGCATATACTGGTTAGAAAAGAAGCCGAATCATTAAGGTGAATTCATTTTTAATCTTATATAGTTCCATATTTCCTCGAGTGTTTTTCATGAGAACAAAACTGCCTAACATAGTTGATGACTTGTGATGCGTAAAAAGTCCACACTCACTATCTTAAGTTAAAATTAAAAAGAAGAAATAGTGATTCTTATGGGTCTATTATTGATTTTATCGTGATTGATTTTGATTTTTCATATATGCATGTAAAGGAACAATGTTCGATCTAGGAGCATACGTTTAAGCTTCAGACCCATGTGTTTATCTCTCCTCCTCTCCTCCAAAGTGACCTCTCTGCCTGTATGTATACTATACTCTTGGACAGAAAATACACCCATTTTCAAATCAGAATTGACGAAACCTAATTCATCCCTGAATTGATTTTTGTAATCATTTTCTGAATTGCCCCTTGTTCATATTCGATCTTCATCTTTGCCATGTATTTTCTATTTTTAATCACTTAAATAATATAAAAAATCAATTGAACTTACCCTTTTGGCAGGATCTCTAACTTCTTAAAAATACAGATTCCGATAAATCTTTTTTCTTTCATCCCAATTTCAATTTTTTTAAATTGCAACTAATTCCATACCAGTTCCGATCTGATCCGAACCAAAAAGTGGTGGAGGTCGATCTCATGTCCAATTCCTATTACTTAAACCTTGCTTATGGGTCATTCCAACCGAGACAATAGGAGGGAGGTCTCATCAGTCCGTCTCATCATTCAACCATAGGTGAAGAAAAACTTTGTTTAAAAAAAAAAAAAATATATATATATATATATATATATATTCTCTACCCTAAAAAGGAAACTCTATCCATTACCATGATGGGTGATGGCGTGTCACTGCTGCACCTACCGATTAGTAACCCCTCATCAAATGCAGATACTAAAAAAATAAATAAATAGAACAGAGCTAATTAATCAACCCTACCAAATGGAAATTCAGGTTTTGTTAATGTTTATGATATGATTAATGTAATTAAAGTGGACAAGTAATTGCATTATCATAACATTAATTTGTTGACCAATAATTATGTTGGTAGGCTGTAAGCTGTTAAAAAAATTGAAATGTCCCTTTTACTTGAATAGATCCTTCATATATCAATTTGGGAAGAATCAAGGTAGGTGGAAGCAAATGGACCATAGAGAGATAGAGAAAACTTGGTTAAGAATATAAGAAGAGATCATCTCCCACCACATTACCAGACATCATTGTTTGCTCTATTTTTTATTTGTTTTATAAAGAGTAGTAGATGGCACTGCATTAGTCCCATTCTATTGTATGGTAGAGTTACCTAATTTGATTCTTCTTGAGAAGAAAAACTGACTTCAGCAAGGAAGAAGGCCACATTGGTTTGCAATCGGTCTCAACTGATTTCAATCCAAATCAGTTAGAATCGGTCGATAGTGACCAATGAGATGCAGTGAGTATTCAACGGCTGAGAGGGTTCGACCATGTACCCTAGCCATTAGATGTTCACTGTATCTCACTGCTTCACTGCAGATGATTTTGACACGGACAAACAAAGGCCTTAATGATCTTGTGTAAGATAGAATGACCACATTCCAGTTTTTTGTTCCATGAACTTGTTGGTTAAAAAGCCCTCAGCTGTACACGATCTTCTGCTGAATGAATTTCAAAAAAAAAAAAAGGTCTGATTTTTTTGGTGGGGCTGAACCAGTTTTGATATGTATTTCAAAAACAAAATCAAACCGTTAAGATAAAGTATTGTTTCGGTCTGATCTGGTTCAATCTGGTCTTTTATTGGGTTGACTTAATGATCACTCATCAGTCTATTGTCCGATCATTATTGATTTGGTTTTGACTTTCATCTGCATACATTACAAATAATGAGAAACCATGCTTTTTTTTTTTTTCTTTCTTTCTTATTCCATCTTTTATCGGATTTTTTTTCGATTCAATGGGTCCATTAGATTGATCCAATTCAGGTTTGTACCAGTTTTATCAAAGGCCAAACCTAAACCAATCCTATTGTTAAGTCCAATTTTTACGATTGACTTTGATCGATACGGATTGTGGTTAAAAATTAACACCCTAAAGGATCAGTCGCTCTGAACCATTAGTCACCTCGATCAATTTCAATCCCAATCAACTGATCCAATCCAAAATGATATGGTTTTTTTTTTTTTTTTTTT